>NW_023269750.1:0-134075 GCF_004353265.1 Vitis riparia | reverse complement strand
CTCTCTGGGCTCAAATCCCGGCACCGTGGGCCACACCTTGGACTCATACACCCTGAGTCCAACTGATGGTATATCGAAAATCCGGCAAATGCTCTCCGGACTCAAGGTGATCTCAACTCCTCTGACAGTGGAAGTGATCGGTCCTCCAACCCCGTAGGTCACCCGTGAGTAGAAAGCGCGAATCAGAATGGGGAAGATAGGCTCCAAAATAGTCACCACTGGCAGCCATCTCATCTGTCCAAATAACTCCTCAAATCGAAAGTACTTAAGCTGGGAGAAATTGATGCTTCTCCCTAGAACAACTTTCCTCTGGGCAAATTTTTGTTTATATCTTTGGTAGTCTTCGACAGACCCGAAAAGAGCGGTGTCGTACCTCGCCTTTCGGCGAGCCTCGGACTGATCTGGCTGAGATGGCTCAGCAGGGCGCTTGCCCTGAGCCCTGGAAGCAGCTGACTCTCTCCTAGGCGCCATCCGAAAGGCTGAGATGAAGGACACGAGCCTGAAGGGAGGGATGCACACACACCTGAAAGCCCTCAAGTGCGGGAAGACACTGACGCAGGATCTGATGCGCGAACTGAGGAGGAAATCGCCGAAATGAGAAGCACTGGGTCCCAAAATCCAAAACCCTAGGCTCCAAAATCCTATCCTTACATCTCAGAAGGTTGTTATGGAGTCAAAAATCCGTTCAGGGCAGCTGGAACGGCACAACGGTTGAAGAACCAGAAGTAATGGCTGAGAAACTGAGGCGCGGGAGTCTCTTCAAATTCTCAGCCCCGACAAACCGGTCGACCGGTTTATGAATCGGTCAACCACCATATTTCGGTCAACGCGGTCAACGCTTCGTTGTTTGTGCATTTCCTTGTCTAAAATACACAGAATACCCTCAAACCATGTTCAAACTTACAAAAAGAGGGAAAAAAAATAGAAAAGGAATAGAAAATAATGCTCCATGTTAAACTAAGTGCATCCCTTTGCAAGAGAGAGAGAGAGAGACATTAGGGTGAGTACAAAACATCAAATTAGATATTTTAAAACTGAGGAACTCATCAGCTGCATGGCTCTTCATGAAGGAGGTTTTAGGTGCATCATGTTGTATCCAACTCCAAAACTTGTTGCCATCACATGTAATTTGTTTGTACCAAGACATGCACTCATGCCACAGGGTGGGGAGGGTGATACAGTTCTTCAGTTGAATTCAGATAAATCATATTGGCAATCAAGTTCTACAAGTCGACAAAATAACTTAAATTGTCCATATATTATTAGCTCATTCCAGCAAAGCATTAAAATTGTAAATGAAAATAAAAGCATGTAGTGATGAAGGGAAAAAAACCATATCCATGTGTACTGAGGGAATTAAATAAATCAAACAATAGCTAGAGGTTTTACATACTACCCGACGAGTTTCTTCAGGTTTTGGAGCAAAATCTTCTCTTCCCTTGACCAAGTCCATGTATAATGGAGGAAGTTGCTCCACCCGAGGAATAAGTTGCTTCATTATGGGACGGCTAAGGTTCTCTAATTGCTTCAAAGTCATCTCTGCCTGAAACAAATAACAAATAACAAATGCAAAAGTAAACTGGGATGGACAGAGAGAGAGTCCTTCTATACCTCCAAGGAGGTGGAGTCTATTATCATATTAGAAGCCCCATCATAGAGGATAGTCCATATCAGACGTCATTAATTTTCTCTTATCTATTTTCCCCCATTTGAAAACTAATCAAAATGTGTTTGCATGGTGCATGCAGTATAGTCCAGCAGGACCCTTTCCTTATCAGGGGACAACTCCATGTTAAACCCAGACACCAGCAAGTCTAGCAGATAAAAAATTGAACCAGAATGTACCTGAATTTGAAGTCAAGAAGTTGATTTAACTTATAGTAGCTGGATTCATAAAGGAGTCAAGTTTCTGATGGATGGCAGGTATAGTATTGGTGCTGAGAGAAATCAAAAGTGGCAAATTCGATGAATTACATGGACCTGAACAATGTGAGCCTTAGCAACAACTTTCCCTTACCACAAATAGACTCATTGAAACACTCCACAACCAAGTATCAACAGCTCTCATTCTTGGATGCTTCCGTTATATATAACAAATGCCAATGCACTCAAATGTCCAAAGAGACTGCTATTATCATTGAAAGAGGCTATATTGCCACATTGTCATGCATTGGTTCTAAAAACATAGGCATCACTTACTAATGGTAACTTGATGAGTAATTAAGGTGAATCTAGGGCAGAAATGGAATTTGATAGAGATGCTTCCTTTAGAAGCATGAAAGACATGCAAAGGTTGACAGGTCATAATGCAACATAAACTGCTTCATATGGTAATGCACCAATCAATGTCTTCCTTCGTCAAGCTAATATGAAATGGGCCATCAATACACGAATCTATGGAGGAATCTAAACAAATTACAACTTAAAAATGATGTATGTAAACCGGTCGACCGGTTATGTTCAACCGTTGGCTACTTATCTCAGCCGGTAGCCACTGCCCCTTTGACAATGCAGCAACTAAAAGAGGCAGTGGCTACCGGTTGAGATAAGTAGCCAACCGGTTGAACATAACCGGTCGACCGGTTTACATACACCATTTTGTAATAACTTTTTTTTATTAAATTTTGTAGATGTTACAATAATAATATCAGACATAAAAAAAAAATATGTGTTAGTTGCAATGCATTTGGGCATGACACCCTTAAATGTTTGATATGATCTCATCCAAAATGCTTTAGACTTACATCTTCCTGGTTAGAACATATGTTGTTCTACTTTTATACTTATAATAATTTGTAAATGTCTGTTTTGAAAATCACTAACTTCTAATTTATTTCCTAAACTTTCTTTTGGGCTCTTATTTTAAATTTGAAATAGCTGATGGTCACGCCTAACAAGAACCGCAAGAAAATCAGTTATTTTGATTCAACATGTCATTAGGAATGGTTAAGCATAGGCAGTTGCAGTTGTGTCTAGAAATCAATAAAAGTGTTCTTTTGCACTACACCAGTTTATATTTTATGCATTTGCTTTATGTTTCATAGAATTTCAGATTTTATTTGAAATTGTATTGATGCTTGGTTGTCTTAAAAAATTACAGAAATATATTTCGCTCTTGTTGTCATCCATTACCAAGAAAAATCCATATATAATGGATTTAGTTGTGTTAAACTCATCTTGTAGGTCCACTATGTTGCTAAGTGGAAGGGCATCACCTGTATGACAAGTAGACAAGGACTTGGTGTTGGAGGTGGAACGCTAAGATTTGAGTAGCAAAATTTTTCACAATGGTCAGTGTACTTAATTGTAGTAAGAGAGTTAATTCTCCATATATATACAGAAGAAACAGTTCTAAATGGACATCTACAGACATCACAATAGAGTGAACCAACTAACTCCAAGATTCATTTAGAACAACTAATTGCTTAAAAAAAAAAACCCATCCTAGCAGTGCCTAAGACTGGTGAACAAAGCCCCAAAATAGTTGTCATCCTCACAGTAGTTTCTTAGGTCCACTGGTTCTTCCTTTTAAAACCATAAGTTTTACTCCTTCTGTACCAACAATAGGGTATAAGGAAGATAGTCCAATGTTCCTTACCATTTCCCATTAGGTTTTAGCATTGTGGTAGGCCAAGTCTGAACATCATCACACAAGATGTCCTTGCACCCCAGGCGATCTTTTGGCTCCTAACATGTTTTTTCTTTTTATTGGTGCAGCCGTATGGATTTGATGTAGGTCAATCTGAGAGGGGATCTGTTCTCAAAGGATTAGACCTAGGTGTTGAAGGCATGAAAGTAGGAGGCCAGGTAATGAATTTCCCCAGTGGTATCTTGAAAATTATGATCTTTACCATGACTTATAGTTCAGATTTTTCAGACATGATCCACATTATTCCTTTTTTCTTCAATATCAATGTATTACCACTCCAGAACAGATCAATAACAAAGAGAACTCTTATAGTTTCACAGATATAATTGTTCTTTTACCATATGTAATTGTGTAAGTGACATATGTATCTGATGCCTGCACTCTCCACAGAATGGTTTATTTATGTTGTCTTGAGATTTGTTATTATCTGTCTATATGGTGAATCTGGTGGAAGCTTCTTGTCCTCTCCACAATATTGACTGTTCAATACTGCACTAGGTAGTAAGAATCCAAGTCAATAGTTCACTTGCTGATTAATTGGATGTTTTTTTGGCTGCAGCGATTACTAATTGTTCCTCCTGTGCTAGCATATGGAAGTAAAGGAGTCCAGGAAATCCCTCCAAATGCAACAATTGAGGTGACTTGTTTCAATTTCTTAAGTTTGCTTTCTGGATGTTAAGAGCATGTTGGATGATAGCTAGAAATTGAATGTGACCATTATGGAAAAACATTATGTTTTGCACATATTTTAAAAGTACATCCATAATGAAGAAGATGGACATTTTAAAAAGGGGTCCATTGTCATAAATCATAGTTTGCTATTGATCTCAATTATGAATTTATTCAAAAAGTTATATATGAAACATAGTTAAGCAATTCAATTTTATTGCACATCCAAATATGCCCTAAGGATTTTGGTTTTTTGGTTCATCCTCAACTGGTTTGATACCCACTTTCCTTCTTCCTTATACCATAACCCCTTCAGCTCTGCCCTTGGCTCTTGCAAAACGATGGCAACTATTCCCAGCATGAAACGACCTCTCCTTTGTAGCTCTCTTCTCTTTCTTCTTTTCTTCTGTCACCACTCTTCTTCCCAAAAGGACTGTCCAAACCGTGGCTCCATACAGGTCCCATATCCTCTAAGCATAAACCCCAACTGTGGTGACCCAGACTATTCACTCCGCTGTGATGGCGACTCCCAGAAACTCTACTTTGATGGCCTTAATGGGAGCTCTTATCTTGTTATCAGAATCATGGCTTCATCTCAAAATATGGTGGTGCAACCATCACCATGGCGCTCACCAGACGGTTTTTCCCTTTTTTTACAAAGAAAATGACCAGACGGTCGACCGGGTGTGTAACCGGTCGACCGGTTAGTCGGGCCAGAGAATTTAAAACGGCCCCCGCGCGCTTCATTTCTCCCATTTTCGCCTCCAGAGCTTCCCGCCCCTTCATATCCTTGCTTCACGAAGAGGTTTTGGCCAGTTTTGGGACGGTTTGCATTCTGGGGACTTCATTTTGGGACGGATTTGGGCTAGGGTTTTGGTTTGAAACCCAGGGTTTCACCTCTTCAGGGCGTCTCCTCTCTTCACCGCGCCTGTGAGGGCTGTTGAGGTGCATCTCCAGGCGTCAAGGGTTTCGGGTTTGTGGTTGCATCTTCCTCTTTGATTTCATTCTTTGTTTGGACTCTTTCTTCACCTCTTTCACTTCATTGATGGCACCGCGGAGAGAGACGAGGACTTCCAGGGCTCAGAGCAAGCGTCCTGTTGAGCCATCTCAGCCCGAGCAGACGGAGGCTCGCCGAAAGGCGAGGTTTGACACGACACTCTTCAGTTCGAATGAGGACTATCAGCGCTACAAGCAAAAATTTGCTCAGAGGAAAGTCATCCCAGGGAGAAGTGTCAATTTCTCCCAACTTCAGCACTTTGGCTTTGAGGGGTTGTTCGGACGGATGGAGTGGCTGCTCGTAGTGACGATCTTTGAGCCCGTCTTCCCGACTCTGGTACGGGCTTTCTATTCTCGGGCGACCTACGAGGTTGGAGGACCCGTATTATCCACTGTGAGAGGCGTTGAGATCCGTTTGAGTCCCGAGAGCATCTGCCGCATTCTCGACATCCCTTCGGTTGGACTCCGTGTTTATGAGGCCAAGGTGTGGCCCACTGTGCCGGGATTTGAGCCTAGAGAGGCTGTTCAGAGGTTGTGCGGACTTGCCGATCCTCAAGGGATGGGAAAACCATCGGCACACAGCTTGACAGTGACTAGCCGAGTCCTTCACCATATGATTTGTTCGATTCTTTTGCCACGTGGAGGTCATCGAGACGAGGTCTCCTATCTCGAGGCTTTCATTGTTGACTCGATCCTCACCGGGAGACGGATTCATGTTGGCTACCTTATGATGATGCACATGATCTCCTGTGTTAAGAGCTCGACACGTGTACTCCCATATGGCCGATTCCTTACCCGTGCTTTCAAGGATGCCAGGATCGACTTGAGTAGAGAGACAGATTTTGAGGCCCCCACCACTTATGACACGTATGATGCGCAGTCTCTAGGGCGCATGAAGTTCGAGAAGGCACCCGATGGCTCATGGGTTAGGAAAGCCGAGCGACAGGCTCGCGGACATGATCAGATACACCCAGGAGTAGAGGAGGAGGCCGAGATCAGAGAGATGGAGGATGGGTTGGACCCTCAGAGGGACTTTGAGCAGAGAGGGCCCGATGTTGACATTCCGCCTCCACATCAGTAGAGGGGATTCATTTTGAGGCCACCTTATCCAAGCCTATGATGACTGAGCCGTCCTTCACAGCAGGCCCTTCATCGCAGCCATCATTTACCGAGCTACCATCTCAGGCTCCTCATGCTCCTGATTATCCACCCTGGATGGACTTGTCAGCACAGATCAGCTCTCTCGAATGGAGGAGTTAGGAGTGCATGATACCCGTTTTTCTTCCATAGATGATCACATCGATCAGTCTGAGGCCGCCTTCACCTCTCAGTTTGAGCATCTTGTAGAGAGGATTGAGCGGCTTGAGAGCCGCCAGGAGAGTCAGCATGAGGAGATGATGGCTTACCTACGTTCTGTGTTTCCACCACCGCCTCCTCAGCCTTGAGTGTGTTTCGGATCCCCCTTCGTTTCTTTTTTATGTTGCTAAAGGGGGAGATATTTATAGGATCTAGGATCTAGGATGTATAGGATCTAGGAGTCTCTCATGCATATCATTATTATCAATGTCATATCTATGTTATTGTACATGTGAGATTTCCATATATATATGATATGATATTTTTATCAATTGATTCTTCGTGTTTTACATTGCTCTATTTTCGCGCCTTTTTAATACAATTTCTTACGTATAAAAAAAAAAAAAATTAGTGGATGTGCTGATGTTTAGTCATCATGTTTCCTTGTTACGGTAGGGGATAATTTTGGTTTGTCTTGCATTACTTCATCCTATCAATGTGTTATATAGATTGATAATTCTGTTTTTCCGTCTCGGGGAACAGATTTTTTGGAGGATGATTTCAATACAGGGCTAAAAATTAAGAACGAACCTAGAAAAGCCCATAACCTTCCAATGAAAAAGGTAGCAAAGCACAATGAAAGAAGGATAATAGAAAACCAGGTCAGGGGAATAAGAGCTTATGTACCATTTCAAAGAAAATTTTTGAAGGAGCTCATTTAGAAGTGAATCAAAGGAATGAAAAGCAATTTCTACAAGTTAATTGTATCAAGGCTGTATCAGAAATAGACATACCTTACTGCATCAAGCACACTCCCAATGTATTCCTGCAAATATTTCACTCTTCCCAGGTCATCTAAGGATGCATTATGGGGTGTTTGTTGATCTGGTGACACATAGCATACAAAGTTCGACTGTCAGACGATGACTCAAGATGAAAAGAAAATGGGATTTGCTGGCCCCAGTGAACCTCACCCCTGTCTGCTAACCCCAACAAAATACTTGAGTCAGGTTTGCATAATATGGTCCACTTGAACTTGAACCATTATTCTCTAATGTAAAACTACCAGAACATATTTAAGAGATAGAGAAAAACCATTTTCATGGATGTTGATTGGAGGGTTGCCATAAAATTGCTTGAAATATTCCAGCACTGCTTGCAAAGCCCAGGCCCTAAGAGGAAGCTGCATCAAAAAGCCAATTAATAATATTGAACTAACTTAACCTGGAAACAAAACAACTTCTATAATATTATGTTTCAGTCTTACTGTTGTGGCAGTGAATCTCCTTGCATAACTGCCATAACAGAGGGATGTTTAAATTAGCTAAAAAAATCAGTCACAGCATAAACATAAACACTGAACCTTGGCTCATCCTGGTCAGTTTGTAAAACATAAACACTTTTTCAAGGACTGCTGTGAGAAAA
Source organism: Vitis riparia (assembly GCF_004353265.1). NCBI lineage: Eukaryota > Viridiplantae > Streptophyta > Magnoliopsida > Vitales > Vitaceae > Vitis > Vitis riparia. The sequence goes on along the minus strand of NW_023269750.1, from coordinate 126,040 downwards.
CACAAGGTAAGATCAAGTTGAGTCAAATTGAAAGTGGTTGAGAATTAATTCATGGAGTCTCAACCAGGTTCAGGTGAAAATAGGCAACATACATATCGTATCTACGCCAACATCTGCATTAAAATCTCTGTGATCCATTTTCAGCACCAACGAGAGGAGGTCAATCTGAAGTCTCTTTTAAGGAACTTCCATTACCTAATTCACAAGTTACACAATTATTTTGAGATGATCTAATTGTGCCAAAATCGAATTGAAATAGTAACTCAAGAATGGTTTTAATAAGGACAAAGATGGCGAAAACTTAGTACGATAATTATGCAAGCAGGCAACCATATAGCACCCTAGTGTATTAATGAGTAACCGGTCGACCGGTTTTCTGCAACCGGCTGAACTGTGCACTCGACCGGTAGACATGGTCATTTATTGATGCACCTCCCAAAATGACCAGTGGCTACCGGTACAAAACAACGTTCAGCTACCGGTTGATCCATTTTCTCGGACCGGTTGGTAACTAGTAGAGAATAAAAAAATTGGGTCATTTTTATTTATTGAATAAACTAACACTATTTATCAATGATATTTAACTTAAAAGTGGTTTAGTTCTTAACTTAAAAGTAGTTTAATATAAATACTTTAGAGGTCTAATGTAGACTCCTTGACGTCTACAACCTTTACATGTAACATGGAAGAGCAAAGAAATACGAAGGCAACTAGTAAGGACTATTACAGGTTCATATTATGTTTAATATTACAAGCAATGTAGACTTCTTTGAATGTTAGGAGCCTCATATTTACAAGGAAACATCATCAGAAATAGGTTCAATGTCGTACATTTTACATGCCTATTCAATTAAAAGGAGGTCTCCCAATTTTAAAAAGAGGGTTCAATGGTTGAAAATGTTCACACATTGATTATTTTAGACAACAAATAGCCTTATAAGGACCTTCTCCATGCCAGCTTAACCTGTTATGTACACTACAATCAGTCTGTATGGCATTTATGTGGTTAATTGGAAAATTAAAAACTAAAACAATTCCTCAGAAGGCCCCCCAGCCTACTTCATCGCCTTCTCTATTCTAATACCATATTGGCACATGTTGCAGTTTAAAAACAGGTTATGATTAGGCTGCCCAGTCCCCAAACCCACCCTGACTGTTATCCTTAAATGTAATGGAAAACAGGATCATGGAGACAATCCCAAAGGGTTAGGACAGGGTTTGCTTGGTAGTAGTACTCCTGATATTCTCATGCACATGCATTATTAATGCATAATTGTTACCTTAACTAATAAAGAGCAGTAAAAACAATCTGAGTGGAACTAAGCCATATGCATCAACAATTTCCTGAAAAGCATAAGTAAATTTGTTAGTGCGGAAATAAGTTGGTGGCGACTCTATCGTATGCAAAACTGGAAAATGGCTCCAACTTGTGAGTTGGAGTCAAATGTTGCCCGCTGCAATGCATCCTGAATCTGCAAAAATCAGGTCCAGAATATGTTCATGTTGGATCACAACCATCCCATCAAAACATCCATGCAATGAAGGCAAACTACCTGTTTTGTTGCAAAAGTGGGACTCCACCCCTCTGCTACAAGACATTTTTTCGTTACATCATGCTAAGCATGTTTAGAGTATGGTAGATGGATTTTTCCTTCCTCAGCTTAAGGTTAAAAAGAACCATATCAATGACTGAAAATAATTTAAATAAATCGCAATCCTGCATCTATGAATTTAAGATGAAGTATTTGACTTTTAGGTAAGCACAGAAATACATTTGTCCATGCTACATCAACTACAAAATTAAAATTCCATCAAGTAAAATAGAACAACCAAAAGGTTCCACTGCTCAAATTGATCGCTATGGTCTGTAACAAATTGCCACGGTGCAACAGTCCAACATCTATTGTGGTGTTTAGCTCTGACAGTCTTCCTGAAACCTAAAATTTGAAGTGGATACAGATATCATTTCATATCATAAAGGTCGAAATGTTACACAAGAAACACAGAAAGATACAAGGAATGTAATAAGGCAATCTCCAAAGAACTGCAATGTAATATGAAAAGAGACAAATATTGATGAATAATACAAGGAAAAAGGAGTTTGTAGTGTAGCATGAATGAAATTGATGTGGCATGTCTGATTGACAAGAAAAGAGATGTCATTGCACGTAATTCAACTATTTTGACTGAAGAAAAGAGATCTCAATGCACAGAATAGATACCTGAGAAAAGAAAATGAACTCATGATAGTAAGAATATCATGAGAATGCACAAAGAGAAAGCAACATATTCTTAATCATAGGCATGCTTGCCTATGCACGAAACTTTTCAAGGGAATATGATGTGCATTTGAATTCCACTATTCCAGTAAAGACCATCCTTTCTTACTCATCCTTGAGTAAAAAAACCAGGAAAACCCATGAACCACAAATTAATTTATGTCCTTCTTGTGGCCATATCAATAAAATGTCATAATATGTACATGGGTGTTCAGTAGTACAGCTTCACCTTTCTAGGCTGATACTTGATAGTAGCAGACCAACTGCCATCAGATGATCATCCTGAATTTAAATGAGGTGAGGATCATGCGAAGACCATATCATGTGGTACATGCTATGATTTTTACCATAATACTGCTTCATTATTGTAGGTTTGAAAGTGTCATAACCACCTGCTATGAAATGATTGTCCTGAATTTGCTGAGAATGATGCTATGGGAAGAGTACATCACTCCAAAAGTCAAACAGATAATTAAGTGGGTGCTTGGTAAAACTTAATAATTATTACTTAATGACTTAAGTTAACTTTAGATTAAATTGTTTTTAAGCTGTTAATTTAAAACTTATTACTTATTTGTTATTTTAAGTATTAAGTTGTTTGGTAAAATTAACTTAAAATTTATTTTAAGTTATTGAATTGACATATTTACCCCGTTAGTTGTAATTAATGTTTATAATTAAAAAATTTAACTAATATTTATTTTCATTAATTTTAAGCAATAAATTGTTTATTAAACATCTATACTTAAAAGTATTATAGATTTGTAAGATAAGCTTAAAATACTTACTAGAAAAAGTGAATTATGAATTTAAAGTCATAGATGTGGGCAAATAAGACAAAAAAAAAAAAAAAAAATTGGGATTAAGAATAAGTTAACTATTTTGAATTAATACTTAAAATCATTTTTAACTTTTAAGTTGTGATATTAAGTTATTTTAGCAAATGTGTTTAATCTACTTGATTACTTAAAATTAAGTTATTAAGTCACTTTAAGTCATTAAGTTGATCTACCAATCACCCTCTAATCCACAGTCAAACCAGCTCACTCGCTCCCTAATTTTAATCATCCCCCAGTTAGTTAGAACTTAGAAGTGTCTCTACAGCAATTTTTATTGACTAAATGAGCAATATTAACTGCAACCAGCACTAACAGCCACTGCATAAAAATGGTGAAAATTCGTCTACAACTGGACCATCAAGTCCTTTAATCTTCTAGCAAGACTAAGTTTTAATCCTAACTAAAAATAAAACCACTTTTAGTGTAAACTGGTCCTTTGTCAGTTGATTTACTATTCTTGTTGATCTGAAGTTAGAATATCAAATTAAAGGAATAATTCTCAATGTCATACAAAGATATGTAATCTACATATCTCAATGATCATTTGAGCTTGTTTTCCAAGGTCTTCAGGAAAAGAGTAGCGATTTGCTCCAAAAGCATCACATATCTTAAGAATTTTGTTCTTCACTTTTTCTCTAGAGTAGAAAACCACAAATACAGCAATGAGTAACCGGTCGACCGTTTATTTGCAACCGGTTGACTTGTGCACTCGACCGGTAGACACTGGTCATTTCTTGATGCACCACCCAAAATGTCCAGTGGCTACCGGTAGCAAAACAACATTCAACCGGTTGATGCATTATCTCGACCGGTTGAAACAAAATTTTTTTTTTCCAAACGCAAAAATGGCAAATTGCTACCGGTAGCAAAAATTCCTCATCCCCTTGAGAATCCAAATCAAGATTTTGTTTCACTGCAAGTAAAGTGCCATCACAAAGTGCCATACAATGTATTAAGGCTAAACCGGTCGACCGGTTTTGTTCAACCGGATGACCTTGGACCTCGACCGGTACACACTGGTCATTTTTGATGCACTTCCCAAAATGGACAGTGGCTACCGGTTGAGAACCAATTTGCGACCGGTTGAGGCTGTTTCTCGACCGGTTGACACTGCCAATTTTTTTTTTGCAAAACCAAATTGGCCACTTGCTACCGGTAGCAAAACAAACTAATACCGGTTGATGCATTGCCTCAACCAGTTGAAACTGCCCAAGTTTTATGAAAAAAAAAAATAGTACCCTCACCATATTCGTAGACATTATAGTAGATTAGAGCAAGGGAGGAGAATACATACGTTTTACGAGGAACCAATACTCAATATAACCTTCCTAACGCATGATTCTTCTATGCTTTTGATGGAAATAGGCATAACCTTCCTTTTGCCATCCGAAACCAGGGATTACAGACTCAATATTTAATGGCACCCAAATGGGAACCTAAATTATGTGATGTCCACCAACAATTTTAAATCTACAGAAGAAGGTTTAAAGAGATGAAAATAACCTATATATGAAGAGCTATAAACAAAATAAGCTAGATATAACATATACATGTAGAAGAAAATACATCATCATCAGCATTGAGCGAATACATTTACGCCATTTATGTGAATGGTCGATCACTACATCCATAAGTAATACGAGAAGTCATAATTACAAAAGGTCATTTATATTAGCCAAATGTCCAAAAACAGAATGAAACTTTAATAACTATAAAACTAGTACAAAATGTAGAAGGGGTCATATATGGTCTGGTCCATGAAGCGGGAAGTGGGATCGCAAGAAGACCATCATCTCATCATGCTGCCCTCGTATAACTTGCATACCCTCTTTCACTTCCTCGTGTAAACCATCAATGCGATTCTCCAGAGATGTCAAACGTCGGTCATTGGCTAATACAATCTCCTCCAAGCGGGTACGAAGGGAGCTAATCTGGGCATTGAGGTTATCTGATGCCTCAGAGTCGTCCGGTCCAATTAGTGAAGGATGATTTGTTAACGCCCTAGCTCTTACACCACCTGTTGACGGTATTTGTGTGACATTTGCTTTTGCAGAAGTTCTTCCCTGTACATCCTGATCTGCATATTCTTCATCCTCGAGGACCCATTGTCTGAAGACACATCAACCTCTGAGGGGGGAACGGAAGACTTCCTTGCCCATGAACCATCTTTCTTCCGAACAAAATGCATGCGCCGAAGTGAAGCCCGATCATATGTATCAAATGATTTGAGTTTTTTCCCGTCTGTCTCATTGCGCAAATTGACATTGAAGTATTTGACAATCTTTGTGATAAACATGCCATAGGGGAGAACTGAATCTTCGCTGATTGAACATGCTTTCATGTGTTGGAAAATTATGTAACCAATATTAACCTTTCTTTCTGTGAGAATGCTGTCAACCAAAAAAGCCTCCAAGAAAGATACATCATCTCGGTGCCCTCCTTTAGGGATGAAAATGTACGATATCATGTGATGTAGGATACGACTCAACACAGTCAACAAATGAGAAGTTGGTCTACTAGATCTCGGTATCCACATAGCCTCTGTAGAGCTTCTGCAGGTTTGAAACCTTCCACCCTTGGCCACTTCTTGGCTTCATACAAACAAACCCCTTCATTTGGAATGTCTAAAATCTGACAAAGTTCAGCAACACCAAAACGATCTGTACACCGTTAATCGTGGTAGTAATGGGTCCTTCATCTTCGAATGTCATATTGGAGTAGAAACATTTGACAACCTTGGGAAAAACGAACTCTTTGACGGAGACAATAGGAAGCCAACCCATTTTCGCGAAAAGCACATCGAAATGGAAATAACTGAGCTTTGCAAAATCAATGTTCCTACCCGGGATTACGGTCCGATTCGCAAAATGAAGATGAAATCGTTGGGCTAGGTCAGGGGTTGCGAACGTAGATCGATCAAAGGTGGCCTTCTTACGAACCTCCGACTTGCTTCGACGGCCGGCCGTTTTCCTTTGTTGGTGGTGCTTTTGCTCCATCGGAGGTGTGGTGGTTGCTGGGCTGGCTTGTTGTCGGTCGGAGGTATTTTTCTTGGTCCTGCGCATCCTTGATACCGCCGTTTTCTTCCCTTTCAACCGGTGGAGGATGCTTCGACCGGTGCTCGTTTTGGAGCCATGAAGATTCCGAGTGGCCTTCAGGTATTGCGTGAGGATGAAGAAGACTGGAGTGGAAGACGGACGGGTTCAGATCTTGCGCGAGGATGAAGAAGAATGGAGTAGAAGACAAAGGGGCTGAGGGTTACAAGTGGTTTGAACGTCGGTCGACCTTCTTAGTATATGGAAAGACATCCAGTTTATGAACTTATAATTTCTATTTAATTAGCTTAATGTCTTACATTATATTTGCTACACTTTTATATATTCCATATGAGCTCATTTAACCTATAATGGATTAAAAGAATAAATATTTTGATGTACCTTAAATAAATTAATTGAAGTTAATTTCACAAAATTTATATTAAGGAAAATAAAATATGACAACCTTTCTGATATGTACAATATAGCAAAATGAACTCACTAAGATATAGTCACACCTGTTAGATTAAAATTGTAATTAACTAACATATACTACCATAGGGCCATTAAAATTAATAATGGTTGTATGACAAATTGTTCGAATAAGTACGATATACCATGGTGAGTGAAATAAATTAATGAATCTGAATTTATTTAAAATTTCCATAAGTAGAATATCATAACATATCTCATTTTACGTAATTAAGTCTAATTAACTAACATTTCTCATATCTAGGATATATTATGAAGCATTAATTAAAAATAAATTACGTTAATTCATGAAATAATATAGTATAATGAACTCACTAAGATATAGTCACACCTATTAGATTAAAATTGTAATTAACTAACATATAGTACCATAGGACCATTAAAATTAATTATGGTTGTATGACAAATTGTTCGAATAAGTACGAAATACCATGGTGAGTGAAATAAATTAATGAATCTGAATTTATTTAAAATTTCCATAAGTAGAATATCAAAACATATCTCATTTTACGTAATTAAGTCTAATTAACTAACATTTCTCATATCTATGATATATTATGAAGCATTAATTAAAAATAAATTACGTTAATTCATGAAAAAATATAGTATAATGAACTCACTAAGATATAGTCACACCTATTAGATTAAAATTGTAATTAACTAACATATAGTACCATAGGGCCATTAAAATTAATAATGGTTGTATGACAAATTGTTCGAATAAGTACGATATACCATGGTGAGTAAATAAATTAATGAATCTGAATTTATTTAAAATTTCCATTAGTAGAATATCATAACATATTTCATTTTACGTAAATAAGTCTAATTAACTAACCTTTCTCATATCTAGGATATATTAGGAAGCATTAATTAAAAATAAATCACGTTAATTGATAAAAAATATAGTAAGTAGGAAACGGTATGAAAACATAGTTACAATAAATGGGCTAAACAACAGTAAGAAATGTCAATATTATCAATTAAGTCCATATCTCCCCTTTATATTTTGTTAAGTTATACATATATCCATTTCAAATGGGTCAAAAAATATCAACATTAGGCTGACTTTCCCACCTGATATAAATGCTATATTTAATGGCACATAAAAAACTGGTGCAACTATCCAAACTATCAACCACTAAGTGTACCATTGTGGTGGTTGGTTTTCAACATGTGGCAGCCTATTAAAATATGTAATAACTCCATCAACCAACCACATACATATGTTAGTATATATTTGGAAGGGAACATATTGTAAGGAGCTTGGAGACTGAACGAGGTCTGATATATGTTGGAGAACAGGTTACAAAAAACATCCAGAAGACAAATCTTCAGGTGAAGCTGCATCACACTTGGACTTTCCATTTTAACGGTATGATCTTTAACTCAATAAAGAATAGGTAAACAAATCCATAATACATTTTTTAAGCTGAATGCCCTCATCTTTCAAATGTATGGGGAAATTTTCCCAAAACCTAGTACTGATTTTTAAATGGTATGTAATGATGTTAAAGAGTTTGGATTTTGATTGTCTATAGCACATTGTTAGTAATATGCATCACTGATCTGTTGAACAGTTGACATTAATTTATTTAATATAAGTGATTCATGTTGGCTGTAAAAATCACACAATCATCAAAATTATAGGGTAATACATATTCAACTGACTTAAAAGGAGAGAATCAACCTTAAGAAATGTGTATTATTGACTCCCAATATGGGGTAAGTTTGGAATTAGTTTGGCGGTGTACCCAAAAGCTTCCATGCTTTTACATAGAATTATATAAAAGTGATTTTCCATGTTTTTAAAGAATGTGCATGAGAGGTAGTAATTATTGTGACTGACAAACTCCTTGAAGATGGCAACTAAGATTAATGATGGAATTTTTGTTAACATAGTATGCCTAAATAGGGCAACATTCTAACGTTCTGATAAGGAATGAAGGCCTTAATGAAATGAACAACGAAAAGAAACAATTAGCTACGCGTTAACATGTATAACAGTTAAGATGTACCGGTCGACCGGTTAATAAGACCGGTTGAGAGATTTTCTCAACCGGTAGACACTGCCGAATTTTGTAAGCACATCAAAATGCATCCGGTGAATTGTAGGTCAACCACTTTCTTCCACATTATAATAGCTTAGAGCAAGGGAAGAGAATAGATTTGGTTTACGAGGAACCAAACAATTGTACCGATTGTTTTTTTTATGCTCATCAAGACCAACAACACCATCCCCTACCACAAAAAAGTTGGACAATCTGAAATATTGGTCTTGAACAAGGACCTCCAAAAGCACTACAACCTTAGCCTCAACAGCAGAACCATGTCTAGGAAGTTGAATTTAACTATTACTTCACTTGGTTGTCTAAGGTCAATATAAATTATGGTGCGTTTCTGTATAGATGTCAGACGTCGATCATTGTCTAACGCCATCTTTTTAGGGTATTGGTGTCGCATTTGCATTTTCACAAGTTATTTCCTCAACATAATGATTTTTAAGTGATATTTAATGATTTTAAAAGTATTGCTTATGATTGTGTATAGCAGAGAAGTATCAATTTTGCAACATATGACCTTTTAAATTGAAAATCATGGGGAAATTATCACGTGTGCAGTCTAAACCGGTTCTATAATTTCTCAAATTCTCAATTTGTATCAAAAAATGAGAATAGATGACGTTGTCGAATTCGGTTTATCTTCAAGTATGCAATCAATTGATACAAAAGTGATATGATAATTTGTTAAAGTATTATTGGGGCACTTTTTTACGTTATTTATGTAATGTAGATGATGCAATCGGTGAAGGAGAAAACAATCAAGCGGGAGTTTGAAGTGAAAGAGGAGGACGTCGTCAATGACGATGCATTTATCGGTGGCACTTACCACCTGGGTGGAAACGGTTTGAAAGAGAAGGTGTTGAAGGGTATTTCAGATGAAGAAGTCTACAAATTGCAATTCGATTGCATAGATGAGGCTGGAACATTTTACAACATGTTAGCAAAAGTAGCCGGATTTAGTATTCGAAAAGATGATTTGAAGCGAGACAAGAATGGAGATATAATATCTCGAAAGTGGGTGTGTTCTAGAGAAGGACAGCGAGCGACAAAGTTTATTGAAAATGACAAGCGACAGCGTGAGCCACGATCATTGAGTAGAGTTGGATGTGAAGCTGCATTTCGTGTAGGCTTGAATAGGAAAGATGGAAAGTGGATTGTAAAGGAATTTATAGGAGATCATAATCATAATTTGGTCGATGCTATCAACACACAATTCCTTCGGTCTCATCGAACAATAAGTAATCCAGATAAGGCACAAGTTGATGTTTTGCGTAAAGTAGGTGTTAAAACACACAAATTATGGACTATATGGTCAAACAATCAGGGGACATGAGCACGTCGGTTTCACACAAAAAGATATATACAATCATGTTGATGCAATGCGTAGAAGTGAAATTAAAGACGGTGATGCAGAAGCGGCATTGGCTTATTTGTGTGGAAAGGCAGAAATGGATTCTTCATTTTTTTATAAATTCAACATTGATGAAGAAAGTCGACTAGCAAATTTGTTTTGGGCTGATTCAACTGCTCGAATGGATTATGCGTGTTTTGGAGATGTCCTAGCATTTGACACAACCTATAGGACAAATGCCTATAAAAAGCCTCTAGTAGTGTTGGTCGGTGTTAATCATCACCACCAAACTGTTGTATTTGGTTGTGCGTTATTGATAGATGAAAGTGTTGGGACATATGAATGGGTGTTGGAGACATTTCTTGAGGCAATGATGAATAAGAAACCCATATCTGTTGTAACCGATGGGGATAAAGCTATGCGTAAGGCAATCAAAAAACTATTACCCGATACGTGTCATCGATTGTGTTCATGCATTTGCAACGAAATGCATTCACGAATGTGCATATTAAGGATTTCTCAAGCATATTTGCAAGGTGCATGTTCATGCGTGGGAATGAAGCAGAATTTGAAAAGGTTTGGCATGAAATGGTTGCAAATTTGGGACTTAATGAGAATGTTGGGTGACCGAGATATATGGGAAACGTAAAAGATGGGCAGAGGCGTATTTACGTGGAAATTTCTTTGGAGGGATGAGAACCACACAAAGGTGTGAGAGTATGAATGCATATCTAAATAGATTCTTAAAAATTCGTTTGCGACTGTATGAGTTTGTACAACAATTTGATAGAGCCATAATGAGAATACGGCAAAACAAGGCAAAGGCAGAGTTCGAGTCGAACAATTCTTCACCAGTGCTTTCAACCAAACTATCTATAATTGAAAATCATGCTGCGACGGTATACACGAAAGAATCTTTCCTTAAATTTTGTGAGGAGATGAAGAATGCAGAGTTATTCTTTGTGGTAGGTCTTGTAAGTGATCATTCAATGCGGGCATACACATTATCTAAGTTCAGACACCCGAACTTAAATTGGGAAGTACAATTTTGCCCGGATATTGTAACATTAAAATGCTCATGCATGATGTTTGAGTCAATTGGCATCCCATGTTGCCACATGGTGGTGGTTATGAAGGTGGAGCATTTGGAAGAGATTCCTCAGTCATGTATTATGAAGAGGTGGACAAAGTTAGCAAAGGTGTATACAAGATCAGTACGAGTGAATGAGACGGATAACGACATGGATCGGTTTGTACGATATGGTTCATTGAGTTCGATGTACAACAAGCTCTCCTACTTTGCGTCAGATACGTCATCTTCATTTATAGAGGCCAAAAATGAAATACAAAATTTGACGGCGAGAATGGAGGAACTCTATAACTATAATTTGAAAGGGAAGAAAATAGCTGCAGATGGAGCGACAAGCAATAACCAAGTTCGTGATCCAAATATTGTGAAGACTAAAGGGAATCCAGGCAAAGTGGCAATGAATGTTCAAAAGGGAAGACGATGTAGTCGTTGTAAAAGAGTGGGTCACACAATTCGAAAGTGTCCAGAAGCTACAATCCCTGAAAATGCTCAGCCGGGTTATATGGTATGTCATATTCAATTAAAAATTGCCCCTAAGATTAATTTTGGTAGGTGTACTTAAATAAATGACTTGCATAATTGTTTTGATGGCATTATGAGTACGTAGGAGGAAACTAATTTGTCTTCCCAATGTGACATTCAAATGGAAATGATGCCTTCAACAAATTCATCAGTTGACATTTTTGCAAGCATACATGTATGTACAATAGGCTTGTTATATAATTTCCAAACATTGATAACATCTAATTCAATAATAATTGACAACACTTAATTTTTGAAAAATGCAGGGAATGTTAGGGGAGCATTTGTCGAATGACCGATCTGACATGTACATAGATTGTGGTGAACTTAATAATGTAAGATCGGGAATAAAGAAACACTTTTGACATGAATTTGAGCTATGCATTATTTAATGATTAGGTTTAATTAATTGGAATGGAATTGGACAGCTGAAAAAAACAATGGAATGTGCATGTGCAGATAGCAGGATTTCAGCAACATGAACAAAATATGACAACACCATGTCAAGGTGGGGATCCAAACAAATATCCAAATATGGTGGAAATGCAACCTTTTTTTTATTCCTTAACGGAGTAAGGGATGGTAGGTATTAAATCAGTATTTTTATTAGTTGACGTTATCGCTTCCAGTAATGTGTACTTTTAACTTGACTATTTAATGAAAAGTTTGAATTTTGATCAAGAGTCAAGTTGATTGATAGACTGCAATATCCTCTACATTTATAATTTAATTGATTACAAGTGATAAAATGATTGGTAAATGGAGAAAACGATTCATTTATATCATGTCGAATAAAACGGTTAATTATGCGGATTTAATTAAATTCAATTGTGGTTAAAGTTTGACAAATTAGGTGGTTATGAGTTAACTATAGGAAAGTAATCAATATGATGTGTAATTCATATGAAACAAAGGTGTCGGTTGAGGGAATTCCTCAACCGGTTGAGGGATTTCTCCACCAGTGGCTACCGGTTGAGGAATTTTCTCAACCGGTTGAGACAATTTCTCAACCGGTAGCCACTGGTGGAAAAAATCCTCAACCGGTCGAGAAAATTCATCAACCGGTTGAGAAAATCCCTCAACCGGTTGAGGTGTTTTTCCACCAGTGGCTACCGGTTGAGGAATTTTCTCAACCGGTTGAGACAATTCCTCAACCGGTTGACACTGGTGGAAATTGACTCATCCGTTTGGTACATGTGGTCGACCGGTTTGGTCGACCGGTTTCATTTAGTTAAAACAACTGGTTAAAAAACCATCAACCCATTGAGAAAATCCGTCAACCTGTTTGCTATATTTGTCAACCGGTTCCCACTGGTCAAATCATTCGTCAACCGATTGAGACAATTTCTTCATTGATCAACCGCTTTCCACAACTCTAAAAATTGCTTACTCCCTTTAGAAAAATCTTCAATCACTCAATTGAACGCCGACACCGGGTCATTCTGCATCCAAAATTGTTTGAGGTGGTTGGGACAAATCCTGAATGAGTTCACACTGCATCCATAGATAAATGAATATTTTTAGCATAGATGTCATTCATCAACCGGTCTACTAATGTACTAACTATATATTTTTAGCATAGACAAATGAATATTTACAAATCTGATTAGGTTAAAGATCGTACAAATTCACACATGTCGAACATGAATGATACCAATATATTACAATTTCATTTTGCCTACCATATTGAAAGAAGAGTATTTGGATATTCAAATAAAATGGACTTAATCATTAATAATGTATGGTCATCGAATCTCACAACTTCCCAATAAACATGACCATATGTGGAGATGGAAATGATAAATATTAGAAAAATAACAAATATCATAATAATAATTTTTTCATTGCTCGTGTCGACGTCTTTGTACAAACAATAGCCACAATGGTTTGTTTTTCTCTATTTCCCTCGTGTAAAACTAAATCACATGCTATTTCTCGACGTATTTTAACGGAATTACAAAAGTCGGATCTCGTCATCGAATCACCATTTTTGAATCTCTGCATATGTCTAATGACATGCACTCCACAGTCCCACCTAAGAAAGAGAAAAGAAAAGCAAAACAACTTATTGAATGGTTGTCTAATTATACATCAGAAAAAAGAATATTAATGTGAGTTATGTATTCATACTAACCCATTATCTTGGGTCGGAATCGAAGGAGCCCAATCAATGGAGAATTGGAAGACATCTTTCCCTATGTCATACAGTTTGAAGAACGTTTGACAAAATTCAACCTAATTTATTTTGAAAGTGGTTAATAAATATAGAAGAGAAAAAAAAACCAAATAAAAAGGAAAACAAAAAGGAGAAAGCATACCACTTTTTTCACACTCTTAAACCGGAACTCGTCCCGACTCTTCGATCGTAATGAATCCAAAATTTGGATATCAAAGTCTTTGAAGTCAATGACGCACAGATACCAATGACTAGGGCAATCGTCATGCATTGGAATAAATAGCTGTAAAGATAGGAAAACAATATATATGACTTGGGCCACAAAAAATATAGTATATTATAGGTGAAAACGATATCTACTCTAAATTGCATATATGCAATTAAACATTACAAATAATTACTAACCTTCTCGCAATCATCCAATTCGCTAATGTACTTACTCACGATGGATGTTTTTCTATCGAAAAAAGGATGAGGACTCCCGCACAAAATCATTTGCTAATAAGAAAACATAATACGAACATTAGTATATTGTACTTAATATGTAAGTAAACAACAAGAGAAATATGAGCTTACTGAAAATGTCGTGGGAAGATAGCATCTTATACTTCGTATGCCTATGAATTGTCTTTCAAAATAATTTAGCTTTGAGGCTTCTAGATTTATTACCTGTTGTTGAACAATAACTTCAATAAATTTATTTAACTAATATAGCATGCATTTGATATAAATGAAGTAGGTACTTACAACATCCATCAAATTTTGTCTAGGACGTAAGCAGTGAAAATCTCCACGAACTCCATGTTCATGACCAAAGTCAACAAGAACCTCACTAAAATAATAATATGTTCAAACAAACTTGAATAAATTGGAAGCATATGAAGGCTAAAATTGTAACAACACATCTATGAATGTTCTAGACACGACAAACCTTTTTGACAATGCTCTATTGAAAACATAATCAGCGACAAGAGATTGAAGTACATTGAATGATTGAGTATCCACCACGTCTTCACGAATGGACATGGGGATTGACTAAATCGAAAACAAGACATAATTATTAACTATATATGTTAATTATCAAAAATAAGAACAATGATATTAAACTATTTGGATTATACCTCTGATGCTTCGTGTTTTACCATCTTCCTTAAATCGTGTACAAACGGGGAGACCTTGAATTTACTTGGTTTCCTATCCCTTGATGTACGTGTTTTCATGACATGATTAGGATAACCACATAGTGCTCGTAATGGTTCCTAATATGGAAAATGCCATTAATATACATCTATTTACTATGTAATGGTTAAGTAGTTGTAAAGAAAATAATTTTTTCTTTTATATGATACATACCTTTCCATAATCTCTTCTACTCCTTTTGCTTGGAAGTGGTAAAATATTTTGATTTTCGTCTGGAATGATATGCACTTCAATTGATGTAGCACATGCATCTTCATTCTTTTCATTCAAGTCCTCAGTGCATAACTTCTCATTTGACAAAGTGTGAAGATAATGTTCATTCACATTCATATTGTTCGTATCTTCCAAACTTCTCTCGCATGAGAGAATGTCATTCTTCATTCCTTCCTCGTGCATTCTCAAAGGTTTTCCGCTTGACCTAAGGAAGAGACCTTTCAGTGTAGTATAATTCTCCTCAAATTTAGCCAAAATTTGATCACAACTACTACTACTTGCACCATAAGCCATATCAATTAGATGTGTCTTTAATTGTTGAAAGGTTTTATCCATCTCCATTAAGTTCCCACCATTAACCTAGTGATATATACGAACGTGATTAATAACATCATAATACAAAGGTTCAATGCTAATATAGATAGTCACGATGAATATTGTAAAACACTTACTCGTTTAATAACATCTTTGTTTAGATTGATTACAAATTTCTCATTGTCCTCATTCTCACTCGCCATTGTCGTTGCATTTCCATCAACGCAATCCCTTATCTCATTTTCTATCACCCATATTTTGAGCTACAATATATTCATCAAAATATAATACATATCAGATTTTAAATCACTAAAAACTTAAATCAATAGTAAACGACTTTCAAAACTATAACTTACATTCTCATTTGCATATCCACCAAGTTTTTTCAATCTTCGTTTCCTGTCCAATACTTCATCATCTCCCCAAGCAGTAATCCGAGGAGAAGGTCGAGTATATAGCGGTAGAAATTTCTCTTCAAACGATATATGCCCGTGGTAGAATAACTACGAGTATATTTGACATAGATATATAGTTAGTTCATAAATTATATTAAAACAAAATCGTATTTCACTATGATGTAAATTAATTACAAGGACATTACCATTAAAAACAATATGCAACCGCAAACCCCACTTTGTTGTTTCTTCTTAAACTCTTCAATCCCGTGCACAAGATAGGACAACACAAATTCTGCCCAATTCATCTTCTTTATTGAATCGATGTCTTCCACAAGATGTAAGAAGGAACGATTCACAAAAAGCTTCATTGTTGGGCACAATAATGCACCCAACACAAATAATACAAAACGAACTTTAAAATCGTTTCCACCCTCTTTCTCCTCCCTAATTTGATTTTCTAACATCACTAATGGAAATCGCCCTTTTTTATCACAATATTTTTTACATAAATCATTCTTATGGCTAACATCTTTGTTCAAGCCAATCTTGAACCCTCTTGCCCTCAATCCCATAATAAATTCAACATCAATGGGGGATAATTTGATACAAGTATTATACAACTTTAAGATATAAGTGTTCGGATTAAAACTATTTATCAACCAAAGACATAACCCATGATCAATTTTCCTACATCGAAGTTGCAAGAGGCTACCAAATCCTATTTCTTCTATGGCTGCCTTTTGCTTTGGTTCTAATTTTTCAATCACTCTAATCACTCGCTCGGGAGAGCATCGAGTCTGAAGATATAACTGAAAAGATACACAAACATCAAACATGTTTACATTAATATAATTTCCAACAAATACATAAGTAAAGAAATTAAATATTCATTACAAAAAAAAATTACCTTTGGAACCACACCCTTTTGAAGTGAATATTGTTTTGAACTTTCTTTGGACTTTGCCATGAAATTTTCTTTTTCTGCTTTTGAAAGTGCATTCCACTTCTTGCCCAATTTTTTCCTCAACTACATTAATTGGTCACATAATTTAAATTCTATTTTTAAAATGTAATTATATTAGACATAGCAATATTACTCCTTACATCATCGTTTATCTTCACTCCTTTATCCTTCTCTTTCATCATGGCTAATTGATCGTTACTACAAAACAATTTCAAACAAATTTAACTATAACAACCACAAAAATTACATTAAAAAACATATTATTTTACATATTTCTATTTTCCCTTACTAGTAATGTATCCAAGCGCCAATAGGCCTCTTTAGATTTCTAACAACTTCAAGACCATCGCGTTCGCTCCTAAAAATTAAATCAAATCATTTAAGTCAATTTTTATAATATGATTTCGGATATAATAAATCAAACATACTTTCACTACCACTACAAAATCCTCCCTAAATCTATGTACATTTTAAATGGTCACAAAATTAGCATATCAATTATTTTCAATCTCCAATTATGGATCTAACCACATTATTTTCATTAATGTCATCAATCCATAAATCTCACAAAAAACATGAAATATAATGGCTACAATATTGTAAAACACATTATCAATACTCACATTTTTTT
This sequence comes from Vitis riparia, assembly GCF_004353265.1. Classification (NCBI taxonomy): domain Eukaryota; kingdom Viridiplantae; phylum Streptophyta; class Magnoliopsida; order Vitales; family Vitaceae; genus Vitis; species Vitis riparia. The sequence goes on along the minus strand of NW_023269750.1, from coordinate 108,475 downwards.
TCCTTGATATAGAACTCGGCAAATAAGTACGACACAATCGCCTTTCGATTAACAACAAATTGTGTCCTTTTTAGCTTTCTTTCTCTTAGGACTACATGTCTTCTTCTTCTTCTTCCGGCTATGTCTTCAATTCGGGTCTTCAAACCACGAAATTTAAAAGCCGAAAACACCCCTTAAACAAAATATAAAATATGAACAAAATACAAGGGTTATGGATAGGAGGAGGGGGGGGGGGGGGGGGGAGCAGGGATATCGTACTCTTTACTTCAAAACCCGAAAAAACCCCAAATATGAAACCTAAATATGGACATAATCAGAGGGGATACTAAAAAGCCAGAACTCGAAAAGATGTCCCCCGAAACAGTTACAATATCTCACTCGAAAACACCCAATAACACAAAAACATCCAACAATACACAAAAACAACTTAAAGCACCTGAAAATAACAACCGATGGAGATGAGCTGAAAACACAAGTACCTGGAGAAGAGCCGAGTATGGAGAAGAGAGGAAAATAGAGGAAAATATCGGGAAACTCGGTAAAAAAGGGAGAAAACAGAAACTCGACTGAAGATTAATGGTGAGAGGGGTCTCTATCTCCTTCTTTAGTGCTTTCTTTCCCCCATTTCTTCATTGTCTCGCATTTGCCTCTTACGTTTCTTCCGAAGATAGGATTTTTTTTTTTTTTTTCTGGAGTAGACTCTGGTTTTTAGGTTGGTTTTAAGGTTATTCTAGAGTTGTTTGAGGTGGGTTTTGGAAGATGATGAGATTGTGAGTGAAGATTGAGAGAGGGTTGTGATTGTGGAGGCGGGCTGGTGATAAATTTGGCACTGGACACTCCTTGAATGAAGAGAGGAAAAAAGAGGAAACTCGACCCGGCTGTCGAGGATGAGTGGAGATCAGAGCACGGGGACACAACCGACTATGGAGGACAAGACGGCCGCCTATGGAGGAGTGTGGAGATGAGAGCACGAGACACAGCCAACCATGGACCTATGGAGAAGTGTGGAGATGAGAGCACGAGACATAGCCAACCATGGAGGAGAAGACGCTCAGCTATGGAGGAGAAGACGCTCGGCTATGGAGGAGAAGAGAGGGAAAAACAGGAAAAGAGGGGCTGAGAGGGGGAAAGAACAGGTATAAAATGAGGGAAGAGAGGGAACAAACGGGAAAATGGGCTGAGAGGGGGAAAGAACAGGTAGCCGGTTTTTCTTTTTTCATTTTTTCTTTTTCTTTTGAATGGCTGAGATTTAATATCTTTCATCCAACGGCTACAAAAAATCTGAGGTATGGTACCTCCCTCAGCACCATAGAATTTTCCTAAAATTAATTGTATATTCAAACACAATGTGGCACTTCATAAATGAAATTATGGATTTGTTTCACAACATTTTTTAAAATGGTCCTTGATTATTTTTAAAAATAAAAATTGGTTTGAAAACTTAAATATAAAAAATAATTTTCTTAGCCTGTTGTTCTTTATTAGTATTAGCATATTTTCCACTTTGGCAAAATATAGAAGTTTCTAAAATATTTTTATATTTTGGATTCTTTCTCAAAATATTTTATATATATAAAAAAAAATCTCAAAAGAGTTGAAATGGATTCTAAAAAATAAACTAATTTTAGTATAAATTGTTAAAAAAAATTGCTTTTATAAGAAAAAAATAAAAATTGGGTAAATGCTTCTAAAAAACTGTTCTTTAGTTGAGAACATGTTTCAAAAAGGAAAAGTTGTTTTGAGGATAAGGGTGTTAATGGTCCAAAAGAAAAATTCATCTTTTGCTAAATTTCATGGTTGTTATCTAGAGAGTGAAATAAAGAGAGAGAGAAAGAGAGGTGTGGGTAGACTTCTCAACCTTGGGTATTCAAATCTTAGGTATTGTTTGTTTGTTTTTTTTTTTTTTGTTGAAAGTAATTTACTTTCAAATTTTAGATTGTTTGTCTTTTTACTTTTTGTCTTCAAATTGATAAATGGTAGTTTTTTCATTCATTCTTTCATTCGTTCATATACAGAGTATATATAGAGGGTAACCATTCTAAGAATGGGAAAGAATAATACAAGGAAAGAATGATATAAGGAAATAATAACTAATATCCTAATATCTCAATATTCCTAATATCTTAACTTTCCTAATATCTAAACATTCCTAATATCTCAACACTCCCCCTCAAGTTGGTGTATAGATGTCACACATGCCCAACTTGTCTAAAAATTTTGAGAACACTTGACTTGAGACAATTTTGGTGAGGATATCGGCCAATTGATCTTCTGATTGAATCTTAGGCAATTCCACAATCTTATCATCCAACTTTTCCTTAATGAAGAATCTATCCACCTCGACATGCTTTGTACAATCATGTTGTACTGGATTATGAGCAATGTCACATGCGGCTTTATTGTCACAAAACAATCAGATTGGTTGCCTAGATAGGTAACTTAAATCCTGTAAGAGGAGTCTTAGCCATAATGCCTCACAAAGTCCTAGAGCCATACCTCTAAATTCTGCTTCTGCACTTGAACGAGCGACGACATTTTGTTTCTTACTTTTCCATGTCACAAGATTACCACTTACAAAGGTAAAATAACCAAATATAGATCGCCTATCATCCACTGCACCGACTCAATCAGCATCAGTATATACTTCTATACTCTGATGATCAACATTTTTAGCAAACAAAATTCTCTTCCCAGGAGCATTCTTCAAATACCTTAAAATACGCATGACTGCATTCATATTTTCCTCTCCAGGATTATGCATGTATTGACTCACTACATTCAATGCATAAGCAAGATCTGGTCTTGTATAAGCTAAGTACATTAATCTCCCCACAAGTCTTTGGTATCTTCCCTTATCGGTTGATACTTGACTAGGCTCAACACACAATTTCAGACCTTCTTTTATTAGTGTATTAACAAGTTGACATCCTGACATTCCAGTCTCCTGTAAAAGATCTAAGGCATACTTTCTTTAAGATAGAAAAATTCCTTCACTTGATCAAGAAACTTCAATCCCAAGAAAGTATTTCAGATGACCTAGATCTTTCATTTCGAACTCTCTAGATAGATAATTCTGCAGAGCTTTTCTTTCTTCAAGATCATTTCCTATAATTATCGTGTCATCCACATATACGATGAGTGTCGTAATCTTACCATGTTGTTTTTTCAGGAACAAAGTGTGATATGAGTTACTTTGACGATAGCCAAAAGCTCTCATTGACTTTGTGAACCTTCCAAACCATGCTCTCGGGGATTGCTTCAACCCATACAATGACTTCTTCAATTTGCACACCTTCTAACTTTTCTGACACCATACATCCTGGTGGAAAATCCATATATACTTCTTCAGATAACTCGCCATGCAAAAAGGCATTTTTCACATCGAACTATTGTAATGGCCAATTCAGGTTTGTAGCTAAAGACAGTAATACTCGAACTGTGTTGATCTTAGCTACAAGTGCAAATGTCTTTGTGTAGTCAATTCCATAAGTTTGAGTATACCCTTTTGCTATCAGTCTTACTTTAAATCGTTCAATACTACTATTTACCTTGTACTTCACAGTATAGATCCAACGACACCCAACTAGCTTCTTTCCTGGTGGACATTCTACAAGTTCCCATGTTTCATTCTTCTGCAATGATTTCATCTCTTCATTCATGGTTGCTTTCCACCTTGGATCAGCTAAGGCTTCCTGCACACTATTAGGAATAGCTACAGTAGATAATTGATATACAAATGACTTATTTGATTCAGACAAACGATGGTTAGACACATAATTGCTCATGGGATATTTGACTTTGGTAGACAATTCAGGTTCATAAGTGGGTTTAGGAATACCTCTATTATGACGGTGTGGTAACCGTTTCGTGAATGGATCAGGTTCCAAATTAAGAACACCCTCAGTAGACGATGATTGGTTTGGTATTTCAATGAAGGCATCTTCGGACCAAAATTGTTCAAATCGTTTAATTGTACCGTCTTTCCCATCTTCTATCACTTCTTCAGCTTTTGGGTGGTCATTACTACTTGGTTCTAGAGTTGTACCACTCATATCCAATTCACCCACTTCCTGGTTCACTAGTTCAGATTGTCCAGATTCATCCTCCTTAGAAATATGATAATTATAATCGAGAGTTTGAATTTCCTTATGGTACTCCCCCTGAAGTTCAGAATCAGATGAAAAATACATCGAATCTTCATGAAACCCCACATCCATTGTAATAATCATTCGTTGAGTTGGAGGATGGTAACATCGATATCATTTTTTATGCAATGCATATCCAATAAACACACATTGCAATCCACAGGAAGTTAACTTGGTGCGTTGGTGTTTGTGTAGATGCACAAATTCCACGCAACCAAAAACACAAGGAGGTAGATTTGTGACGGTTGGGGCAACTACGGTATTAGTAAGAGCTTAGAGAGGTGTTTGGAAGTCATTTGAGCTGGAAGGTACCCGATTGATCAAGTATGCGACAGATGTGATTGCTTCTCCCCAATAAGATATCGATATTTTTGCTGTTATCAAGGAAGCACGAACAACCTCTAACAAGTGCCGATTTTTTCGTTCAAAGACTCCATTTTGTTGGGGTGTATTAGAACAAGTAGTTTGATGAATGATGCCATGTCCTTCCAAATACTTTTGAAGATCAGAACTCAGATATTCTTTACCATTATTGCTATGCAGAACCCGAACCTTTGCATTGTATTGAGTTTCAATCATTTTATGAAAATTTTGAAACAATAAGTTCACTTCATCTTTGCTCTTCATCAAGCATAACCAGGTCATTCTGGTACAATCATCAATAAAAGTAACAAAGCAACGTGAGCCACTCAAAGTTGGGACTTTGGATGGGCCCCAAACATCAGAATGTATAACCATAAAAGGAAGCAGACTTTTATTTAAAATTAACGGAAACGAAGCACGATGGCTTTTAGCCAATTCACAAATATCACAACGAAAACCAGAAATATCACTCTTTGCAAACAAACTAGGAAATAATTTTTTTAAATAACCAAAGGAAGCATGTCCCAGACGTCGATGCCACAACCAAATTTCAGACTTTTTCTTCTCCCCCTCAGATCTATCTGCCATCAAGGTTTGTTGCAACTTATTTGAATCATTTGATTGCAAGTCCAAGTAATAGAGTTTTTCCCGCTTAATACCACAACCAATCGTCTGTCTTGTTTGGATATCCTTAATAACACAAAATTCAGGCCAAAAAATGACAATACAAGATAAGGCTGTAGTGATCTGAGAAACTGACAAAAGATTGTAATATAAAGATGGAACAACTAAAATAGAATCCAAATTCAAAGTATCAGTAAGAGTTAAGGATCCTTCCCCAATGACTAGGGTTGTGTTACCATTGGCTGTGGAAACAATTTTTTGTGAGAAAGGTTTAAGGGGTGAAACCCTTCTAGAATCAAAAGTCATATGATCTGTAGCACTAAAATCAATTATCCATGCACTATTAATAATAGGTGTAGAAGTATTTAAAAACTTACCACCATAATCTGTAGCGGCTACCAATGCAGAGGCTTTCTCAGCAACATTAGCCTCTGTTTTTATTTCGGCAACAGTTGCAGTCGAGGTTTTCTTAGAATCCTTCTTCCGTTGATCACGATTATTATCATTAATAACAAAGTGGTGATAACCTAAACATGATCTAAAGATTCATGGTTCAAACCCTCGGTTCCTCATTATTTTCCTGGTCATACCAAGAGTCATTGCTTTGAAATTGTGGGATATCCAGATTGGCGGGATCAGTCTTATTGCAGTGAGTGCATTTGAAGGTTGACTTATCAATATTAGGGCTTGTCTTAGGATGGTTGATCGCTGTCGGACTACCATAGCGACAAAATATCCAGGATTTCAGTTCCATGACTCTGATACCATCTTCAAATTGATAAATGGTAGTTTTTTCATTCGTTCATGTACAGAGTATAGATAGAGGTTAATCACCATTCTAAGAATGGGAAAGAATGATATGAGGAAATAACAACTAATATCCTAATATTTTAATATTCCTAATATCTCAACTTTCATAATATCTAAACATTCCTAATATCTCAACATTGAATGATATAAGGAAAGCATTCCTAATATCTCAACATTTTGTTAGTTTAATACTTATTTCTTAATTTTTTTATTAAATAGAAAAAATCAAAATATTTGGTTATTTTTTTAATGACATGTTTTTCTTTACTTCTTAGTACTTAATAGAAATAAAATATTAAAAAACAAACAACTTGGTACTTAACACTATTAACCGTCATTTAATTTTAAATTTTATTTAGAATTAAGTAAAAAAAAACATACTTTACCTTAATCACTCAAGTTTTTTTTTTAAAAAAAAAAAAAATTGATTATCTAATATAATGCAATAAACTCATTTTATTTACACAAAACACTTTGCAAAATGAAATTTAGTGACTGTTGATAAAATTTTTGAAACAATTCTCAAATAATTCAAGTAAAATTTGTTTGAAAATTCAAACATGAGAAACTTTTTTTTTTTAATTTATTCTCTATGAAATTAGTGTATGCAATGCAAAAGTTTTTAAAATATTTTATATATATATTTCATTCCAAAAGCGATATAAGTAAGGATATTTTGCACTTATTGTAGTGAAGCTTGTTTGATTTCAAGGACTCTTGTTTGAGTAGCTCCTTTGCAAATTGTTAGTCCAAGAACCACTCTTCTCTTATCAACTGAAAATTGAACCCATTATTGGAAAAAACTAAGTGTTGATTTTGGGTTCTAGCCCCCTTTTTCGTCTTTAATCTAAAATGGCTATTATAGCTCCATATCTAAGCAAAATTTTGTTTTAGGAACCATATTTGTTACAATTACCATTGATAAAATCTAGTTATTTATCTATTTGGGTAGTTAAATTCTCTATTGAAATAGTATTTGGTTTGCATATTGCTTTTTTGTTGTTGTGGTGGTGGAAGAGTAGGAGGAGAATATATTGAACAGGTTTTTCTAAGGCATAAAAAAAAAAAAAAAAGGTACTACCTAATTAAAAGTAGCCTCAAGGTTTTTTTCTATCTTGTAGTGATCTTATTCCTTCAAACACAAGTGTTATTTCTTCGTCTTAAATTTCATTTCTTTTTACCTTGAACTTATTTGTCCATACATAGGTTTTTTTTTTTTTTTTTTTGATGGTCTAGATTTAACCATCGTTAAGGGCTCAGATTTCAAGTTCAATATGATACCGAATGGATAATTTATAAATTTTGAAACTTAGTACATGATCAAGAAGAATTTCATGTCTCATCATGCACATGAGAAAATGTGTTAAAATTTTAATTTATTTCAAGTTCCATGAGATCCCATTTTGTTACGAGTTATTGTGTAGATTTTGATGTTGATGTTTTCTTGGTTCTTTTATTGAATAGAAAATGATTTAGGAATGTCTCTGAATATTTTTATATTGAAACCTTTGAATATTATAAAGATGTAAATGAATATGAAATACAAGTGGGAAATGTTTAGTAGATAAAAAAAATATGATATTGTTTCAAAACTCATGTTTTTCAAAACTCATATACATATATATTTGGTACTTTCTTTTTCTTTCTAATTTTTTTTTGTTATTCCCTGTAATAGTGGATTGATTTATCACATCTAAGGATATAGGCATACTATTCCTTGTAATAATGGATTGATATTGTTATTCGTTGTTATAGGCATGCTTGGATGAATCAATAACAACACTAAACTCTTCCAATGAAACAAACCTCGAAACATTTCCCAATTGGTTTTGAGTATAACCTCCCATGCCATAATGATATTCATGAACACTTCCATCATACTAAACTTCCAATCTGAAGTAAATTGATTTTAGTTCCCCAAATATCAAGCATCTTAAGTTGCACGAGTGCTTCTATTTCTATTGGGAGTTTTGTTGGGAGAAAGTTGAACACAATATCACAATTAAAATAAACCATGCATGCACCAGAATTTTTAACGTGGAAAACCTCCTTAATGTGAGGAGTAAAAACCACAGGACCAGAGTCCACTCAAAAAGCCTTCACTATCAACCAAAGTGAGAGTCACAATCTGTCCCAACATTAATTAGGGACCATCAACAACAACAATCATCAAGAAAAAAAATTCTTGGCTTCACAAACATAAGCACCAAATAATAAAAGAGTGACAAAAAGAGATCACAAATTTAGTGCTCTGTTTGGGTGTAGTAACCTGTCTAGAAAAATCCAATCGATGATCAATTGTTCAGATTGATGAACCATGAGTTTCAAACCTCCTATTGAAATTTCACCTCAACAGACTAGGGATCAAAGAGATATCACTCTTTGATGAAGACTGCATAGAACCGAGATGTTCTCCTCTCCTTTTCGTCCTACTCTATTTGGATGATTATAGCTTATAGTTGACTACCTTGATCGACAATCCAACCGACCAGAATAAAGAGACATAAGATACAAAGATACTTTCCAAATTTCAACACGATCCAACGGTGAAAAATATAGATCAAGAAAATTTATCAAAACTGATCCAAAGCAATTCTATTTCCAACCAACTTTGTTTAGGCGACTATAGAATGAATAGACTACTTCGATCAATAAACCCACCATCCAAAATGAAGAGCTACAAGTGATAAACCAACCGACTAAGTTTCGGCTTAAACATACCATAGATCATAAAAATCTACTACTTGAATGAAAATGGCTCATTCACACTCTTCAATTTCTTCTTCTTTCTCCTCTCTTTTTCTCTCAAAATCATCAACTGCACTCTTCTCACTCTGTATTCCGAGAAGTGAATCCTTTTTGGGTTTTTCAAAAAAAGCCTATACCAAAAGACAAAGATGCCCATATCATATGGGCTTTGTTGGGTTTGATATAAATGGGCCATCCTCCACATTAGAGGTAAACCCAACCCAACAAGTTCTATCAAGTGGATGCAAGAATTCAACACTCTAGCAAGTAATTTATATAAATCTTATACTCTTCAGGATATAACGCACCATACAAAAAGACAACCTTTCTTTGCGTCACTGTCTAAGTTATCATAACAAAACCTCATAAATTCAAGCACTTCATCCATGCCCTGAGTATTCTCCCATTTTCGCAAATTATTCGATCCATCCCTCCAAAGGGAAACATTTTTATCCTTTCTAAAGGTTCTTTCTACTCTGTCTATCAACAACGATAATCCCCCACACTCTCTAACCACCAACTCAGCTACTAGTTTAATCCCTAAGAAGTGAATAGACCGACCCACTTTTTTCCTTGAACATATTGAAAGCTTCATGATTTGACAATGGTTTGACATTAATTAGCTCATCAGCTTCCATGTCCTTGCAGATATCACGAAACCTACTCGCCAACACTACCTTGCTCTCCTGATGGTCTTGGATGCCCATTACTTCATGTAGATCAATAAAGTCACAAACTTCATCTAGAAGAATCAAACACGTCTTTCCCTTCAACTCTTTAGAAATTCTCCCACCCTTTTCCTCAATGCCAACATTGCTCTCCATATTCAATTTTGGTCGCTACATGATTGCACCTTGCAACTTTTTTAAGCTCCACTCATTTGAGGTGGTTACCCAGATGACAATATAAACCATTTTAGCAATATCTTTATGATTATTCAAGTTTTGCATTATGGTGGTTTTCCTAGTTCCCACTGTTCCCTAGATTCCTATTATTCTTATTTTCTTATGCTCTTGAAAACTCACTACATCTTCTACAACTTTGTGTGGAGATGGGTTGTGTTCTATCTTCTGTGCATATATTTTCCTAACAGGTTCTATTAATTTCGCTACCAGGATTCCTCTTTTAAGATTTCTCTCTTCCAATAGACCTTGAACTTTCTTACACTTCTCTGCCATGTCTTTGCTAAGATTTGAATGCGGCCAAATGCGAACTAATCTCCACAGATGCTTCCTTTAATCATTGTATTTACTTTATAGTTCTCCCACTTCACTTTTGATCATCTCGACCTTAACAATCCATTCTCTTTTGATTGGGCTTATCTTATGTCTATTTATTTCTGTTTCTATGGCATCATTTAGTTCCCAAAGCTTTCTTGCTTCTTGTACTAACTTTTTATAGTTTTGTTTTTCAAATCTTTCACATAGGCAATTTTGGAATTGGTAGAAGTTAATAAGTTTCTTCCATCTTTATAAACCTCAACTGTTGTTGCGCCTGCTACTACATCAGCCATCTCTCTATCACCAACAACATATGATTAGAATATTAACAAAAATTAAAAAATAAAAAATTTAAATGAACAATGATGATTCTTACAAGTGGTGGAAGCCTCAACTTGGTGAAATAAATGAACATTTGTATGCTCAAAAAATAGAAACCCAAAAAGAAGAAATTATATTTTGTAATATATGTAATGTAAATTAGTGACTTACAAGTTAATTTCTTGTGTCATTATGATCATTGTTGGAATCAAATCCAACTAGTTATAATTTTTTCCAAATAATTGTCTTAATAGATTCTTAGTCCTTGTAAATTGGATTCTCATTGGCTTCTTTTAGAGTTAAATGTGTTTGAGGTAGAGAGATTTTTTTTCCTCTAATTTGTTCATCCTAATCATGGATGTTTTTGGTTGTCTCTTGAAGAAGATAAGTGAAAGGGGTTTCATCTTAGGTTTCGACTTTCAAGGTGGGAGGGAGAAAAAAAACTAATTTACAAAAAAGCAAGCTAATAGGATGAGTAAGGAATGTGGAAGAGCTAGTTTGGTGTTGGCTTGGAGGGAAGTGATGTTCCCACCACATATTTTGGACTCCTTTTAAGTGTTTTTTATAAATCAACTTCGATGTGGAATGTGGTGGAAGAGAGGCTCCTAAGAGGACTTGTGATTGGGAAGAGACAATAACTTTCTAAAGGGGGGAGACTCACTGCGATTAAGCATAGTTTGTCAAGTCTACAAATTTACAAAATATCCTTGTCCATTATTCCAAGAAGAGTGAATTTGAAGCTCATGAAGGTTCAAAAAGATTTTCGATGAGGGGAATCATTAGAAAGCATGCCTCATCTAGTAAATAGGTCAATTATCTACATGGAGAAGAAAAGTGAGGGTCTTGGTATAAGGAATTTGTCTATGTTCAACAAAGTCCTACTCAACAAATGGAGTTAGAGGTTCACAATAGAAATGGTGGCTTTGTGAAAAAGGACTATAGTAAAGGAATTTGGGGTAGAAGAGCAAGGAAGGTCATGGAGTAGACTTATGGAAGACAATCAAGAAATGATGGGTGTAGACCCCTCTTGAACCCGGGGATTTTTTTTCTCACACCCGAGAAGAGCTGGCAACACCTTAAAGGAGTGGGGGATCTCGTTATGCCGGGAGAAGCTACACGGACAGGTGGCGAGAATGCACCACCACCTCGCCATGGTGGTGGTTGAGATGGGATTTGTTCTAGACATGGGATGATGGATGATGGGTATGGGAGCAATGGAACAGGTGAGAGAGAGGTCTTCATTTTTTAGAGCTAAATGAGATAAAGAAAATGAAGGGGAAAACCAACTGAGGAGCGAAGAGATTGCTAGAGAAAAATGGGAAGTTTGGAGAACCAGATGAGCGCCTTCAATGTATGATCATCTTTTGGTATCCACGTTTAATTAATCAATTGTCATACGTGCTTCATTTTATTAGTAGAGACTCGTTTTTAGGGATTTAGAGGGGTGTTACGGTCTTTACCGTACCTTCCCAATAAGTAACCTGACCCCCAAACCCAAATTTGGTTTTTCACGAACCGTCTTTTCCAAACAAGGAGTCACACTTAGGTTTTTCTTTCTTATTTTGTTTTCCTTTTAAAAATAAAACAAAAATAAGTGGCAAATCCAAGTCATTTTCTAAATAAATAAATCATTTCCAAATAAAAAGTGAGTTCACCATCAAGTGGGAGCGCATGAGAAGAAATGCGGGGTCCACAAAATAGAGACTCCACTGGGGATGACTAGAGGGTCAAGTTTGAACTTAAGATGAGGAAAATGTGGCGTTTGATGAGTCAATCAGTGGATAGCTCTTGATATCATTGGATGCATACTTGGTTATTATACTCATTTGGGACATTAACATGCTGATTATGTTGATTGATTATCTGGATTGAGGATTCTAATGTAATGATTTTTCCGTGCTTCATTGTTATATCCATTTGGGACATCGACATGTTGATTGTGTTATCTTGCCTATCTTAGCATAGTGACTTTGATCATGTCATGATATTTATGTTCACCTCACATGTAGAGACTCACTTCTTGTATATCTTTCGACTTGATGTGTTGATTCTCGTGCTCGTATATTATCTTGATTATCTTTGAGCATGTAGTCTTTGTCATTATTCATCTTGATTGTCATAGCTTGTATGTGGACATGAGTGGTATATTCATACTTTACTTGACTGTATGTTGCATGATTGTCCTCCTCTGTGTGATTTCATGTCACTTGTCCGTGTGGGCCACACATCTATCCCCTTACTTCCAACCCTTTGGTTTCGATCAATTCTTTCATTTCGGTTTTCACTTTTGCAAGTGTGAGGCCTTGTGTGTGTTTGTTCCTCTGACCAAGCTAAATGTTAGGAATAGGGTTTAGCAACAGGCTATGTCGATGTTTCGGAGCATTCTGGAGGAGACTGACACATTGATGCTGATTTGAGTTTGATCATTGAAGGCCTGTATAGCCTAGAGCTAGGTTTCATGGATATTTGTGTGACCAGTGTGTTTCTTTTTTTGTTTTACCTTCATATGGTTTTCGGATGCATCCATACTGCTCATTGCACACTTTAGTTAACTATTGAGAGTTGAGAGTTTTGAGAGGCTTCACCATAGAAAACCTCCTAGGTTGTCGAGGTAGTGTATATGTGGAAGTGATGACCACCTTGCATGGAAGCTCCCCGTCTCTTTAGAGGCCTGCAGAGGGTTGCGTATCGTCGGAATGTATGATTGCTTTTGTTGGGGATCTTTTAAAGTCCACCCTTATCCTTTTAGAGCCCCCTTAACCTTGTAGGTTGAGCTATAGATACTTCGATTAGGACTCCCTCCCTACACGTGGGTGCATTTGAGGGCCTTCAGAGCGAAGAAATTATACTTGTGAAATCATTTGTAAGTAATATATTTATAAGAAATCTTATATGTTAAAAAAGATAATTTATACTTGTAAATTAATATTTTAATAGTTTATATAAACTCATTACATATAATCCAAGAATATGAAAATGTTATACTAATAAAAAAATTATTTTAAAAATTAGTCAAAATGAAAAGAAAAAAACAAGAAAAAGCCAATTTAATCTTTTTATGGTATAAATGTAATATTTGTTATATTATATGTATTTAAGGCTATTGTCTTAGTATTAGTGTAATGTCCCATATCGGATACAAGAAAATTTTCTTGACGTTATATAAATATAAACTCTTCTTAATCTTGTAGATGTGTTTTAAAACCGTGAGGAACTCTTTGGGTTTACAATGGACAATTTTTATATAGTTTGGTGCGAGTCATTACAAATGGTATCAAAACTTATCCTCAATCCCAATGTGGGGGTTTGTAAGGGTGTTTATCTGTTTGGTCCCATGAGGGGTGTTTGTTTGTGTGGCCCCGTTGGGGTATTTATCTATTTGACCCTATAATATCATGAGACACAACGAGAATATTATGTTTATATGGAAGAATATTTGTAATATTCTACATTAGATAGGGGAGAAAGTTCCTGGTGCTATGTAAGTATAAACTCCTCTTAACCCTATAAACATATTTTAAAGCCATAAAAACTCCTTTAGGGTCATAGCAGATAATATCTATACGGTTTGATACGTATATGATTGTTACTAAAATATTAGTTTTAGTAATTGGAGTAAAAATGACAAGACCATGGAAAGTGAATTGCATATTTTGGAGTATAAATATAACATTACAAGAAATGTTATATATATATATATATATAAGATAATACAACGACCATGAGAATATAAAGGTACCAATATGAAGATACTAGTTTTAGAAATTAAGTGATATAAATTTGACATCATGCTAATCTAAATCATTTTGAGGCATATGTAATTAATTATAAAAATAATATATTAATAAATAAAAGGCTATATAAATTAAAAAAATTAAGTTACTAAACTTGATTAATTAACGATGGATTGAAAATTAAATTATTTATCAGATTTAGATTGAAAATATGTAAAAAATTTTGGGTTCAATTGGAGTTGGCTTTTAATTGGACCAAATTATTTTAAGATAGTGTTTGTTTTTTGGTTGAACAGAAGAAGTCAAAATATTTATTTTTTCTACGCAATTAAAAGTAAAATGTTAATATCAACCAATATAAGTAAGTTGAATTTATTAATAATAAGTTTATTTTATTTATATTAATTTGTATCAATAAATTACTTTTAGACTAATAAAAAAATTAATAAATTATTTTTAATTGAATATAAAAATGAAATATTTTGAGACAAAAAACACAAACACCACCTAAGATGCAAAACTTTATCTGGGGCTCACAGCCCAAGAATTAGGCCGGCCCAGGTTCGGCCCATTATCACCTGACTGACGACTCCATCACGCTAGGGTTTCCGTGCGGAGTAAGAAGCGCCGATCTCCATCTACACAAAATCATTGAATCATTTTCCTTCAAACTCTGCATTTCAAGCAATTTCTGAGTTCATGGTACTGCTCAAATCCCTATTCCCGATTCAATCAATCGAATTCTAAGTACATGCAACTGTTTGGATGCTGAGAAAATGTAAAAAATGAAAAAAAAAAAAATGAATCATAAAATTTTCACCATCTAGGGCTCCAGAATACAGAAAAGAACTCATATGATTCTTTGATTGATTTTATCTGATTTATTTTATCTTATGATTTTTTGTTTTGGATTTTTGACAGCAAGGAAAGGGCGAGAGAATATAGGAATCGAAATGTGGTTTCCTTTACTTTTCTTCATTTCCTTGGTAACCAAGCAGGGGTCGGATTTTACTCATAACTTGGGAATGTTATTGCTGGAAGTTTTGAAAGCTAGGGTTGCTGTTTGAAAGACTTGGAACCATTCCAAGCTTGGATTATAGCTAAGACTGAATTTTGTTAGATTGATGGTGATTGATCTTTGGGAACGTTTTCTTCTGTAAAAATAGATTTAGTTTGAATTGTAAGGTTTTCATAACTGAGGATTGGGGAATACGGAAAAAAGCCACTTTACTTAAAATTCACACTTTACTTCTCAACTGTGATGCAGAGTGATGCACCTCGTCAATTCCAGACTGAGAGCTGAAGCTGCTCTTCTCTTCAGTCTCACCCAAATCTCTCATTTCACATTGCAATTACTTTAATGCCACCCTCACCTGGTAAGCTTTTTCTTTTCTTTTCTTTTCTTTCCTTTTCTTTTCTTTTTTCCCCATTTTCTTTGCTGCTTGTTTGGTTTCTGAGAAATTTGATCAAAACTAAAGAATGTTTGGATCTTATATTTGGAGGTTACCAGTTCTTAACTGAAGCTTGTTTAAAATCTGTATTTAATAGAAAAGAAAAACATGGAGATGCTTTTAGTCTAGGGGCTCTGAAGTGAATTTTTCATGTCTAGAAATTTAGGTGGTGATCAAATTGGTGTCCAGAGCATATTAACAGCAAAAAATAGAGGAATTTCTGAAGATTTCATAAGGATTTGGTTTTCCTTTTTGGTTATTTTTTAACATTTTTACAATCCTCTGCATCCTAATGGTTATGGAAAATTTATAAATATTCTTTCTGTATTATGACAATGAATCTGAGCTCAAACAACATTTGTGTTGGTTTTTTAACTAGCAAAACAATCCAAAAGTAAAAAAAATAAATAGACTGAGAACATTCTTATGAAGGTTTTTTGCACCTTATTTTCTTTTATTACTTTAGAAGCCAAATGTAGCATTATTGTTTATCCAGCTTCTTTTGGTTGGTTTAGTATATTGGTTTTTTGAGCTGAGGGAACATGTCATGGTGCCTCTTTGATTATTTTTTTCCCCTTTTTCTCTGTTCTTTTATCGTTCCAACTCCTTTCAAAAGCTGAAGACTGAAAGAAAATGAAGATTCATGGTTCAAAAAGTGTTGGAAATTTTTTTTTTAATTTTAAAATTGGTGTTGTTTGGGAGGGATGATCACAAGTGGTATTTCTGCATTTTCAGAAAATGAAAAAAAGTCAGTTGAACCATTAAAAAAGCCTTGAGCCTCTCTTAAATAAAATATTTGATAATATTTTCTTTAATAATTTGTTTGCTTTACTTATTTTCTTATTATCTTAGTAGAAATTTGGCTACATTAAATTTCTTTGACTTTAAAGGAAATTTCATGCCTTAAAGTTGAGAGCATTATAAGCCTTGATGTTTGTTTATTTTTGGTTCTTTAAAAGATGGTCAATAGCATACTACTGGAGAGGAGTTTTTTTACCATAAAGATGGCTAGAATTATTTTATTGTTTTATCATTTTGTTTTGGAATATCTAAATTGAATAAGACTATTGAAAGGACACATTTTGTGATGTTGCATAGATTCTAATTGTATTTCATGTGAATCATATTTTGATATTGCACAATTCCTGGTGTACAAGAATGAAAGATTTAGCATTTGTGATATCTTCACAATAAAAAATATTTTTTTAATGAAAAATATTTAGCATGTAAAATTTCTCCATTAGCATCATTCTGTAAGTGATGAGTTCTAATGATTTTCTATGTCAATAGTTTAAAGGTATAGCAAGATGCGGAAAAAAAAATGATATTAAGCAATTATCTTTCTCTAGAGGAAACCAATGCATTAAATTGGAAGAGGTTGAGTTATGGTAAAATATGTCAAAAGAAAAAAGAGAATCCAAGGTCCTTTAATATATGATATAAATAAGAATATTGATAAGAAGATTTTTTGGTGCCATTCTTATCCTTTTCCTTTTGGATTTTTTTTAAAATTTTATTTGTTGTTTTATGTGGAAATTTGCATCGTAAACAAGATAAAATGTTTTTATTTTTATGATTTAGATTGGATGATTGTGGCAAAAAGTTCAATGGCATGAATGGAGTCGGAAAAGGTGTGTAGTTTACTTTTTCAATTCTAATTAGGAAAGTTACTTACTAGTTTGATTATGTTGTTTAATAAAAGTGTAAAAAAGTTACTTGTAGGTGTCGATTTAGTTTTTGAATTCTTGATATTAATGACCATTTTTAAAGGAAATGTCTCTCTCATTTGATGGTTCCCCTATCAAAGACGGTAAAATAAACCGTCCAATGTTGTCATTTCACGTTTAGGTATTTTCTTTTCACCCTTTTTGAAATTTTGTGTTATCTTATAACTTTGGTACAAGAACAACTATGTATTATTTTAATATTTAGTTGTGTTCTTTATTGTAAGCTTCAACTCATAATTTCATCCTAATATTTTCTTGCCTATCAAACAAAAAAAAAAAAAATCATCGTAATATTTTCTCAAGTTTTTGAAGACTATAGTGAAAGCAATAGTTCTATAAGAAGATATGGACTCTATAGACATGCATAAAAAAGGGAAAGAATGTAGAAAAATCATACTAGTTGAGAAAAAAGAATGAATATAAAAAGAAGAGTTCAAATAATTATATTTAGATTAGTTGTACACAATGTTTTAAAAGGCTAAAGGTGGTCTTAAGTCATTTTACCTAAATGAGGTGAAGCGTAAGCCTCAACTTAAACAAATAAATAAATAAAAACTTATAAAATAACAATAAATTGAAAAATAAAGAAGACATTAACTTTATAATAATAAAATTAATCATTTCTCATTATCAATAGTTCTAATTTAGTTCTTTTTTTCTCTCATAAAATTTAGCTCTTTCATGGCTTATTTTTCATTGTTAATAGTTTTAATTTAATTTCTTTTTGTTTCATAAAATATGGTTCTCTCATGATTTTGCCAAATAATTTTCAACGTCATTATTATTATAACTAGGATCCTCTAAGGAATATAATCATATCTAATTGCTATATTATCCTCCTCATTGGTCTTAATGTGCACCCATCCCTTTTCTTCTTCGTCCATCAATTGTAGCGGTATTTTTTTTATCTATCAATAATTAGATTATATATGTGATCAACCACTATAATATTCAATTTATTTTTCCCAATCTCTCTTTTCCCCTTCTATTTTAAAAGCTCATTGAAAGTTAAATATGCCCTTATTTTATAAAAGGTTTAACTAAGTAGGGACTCAATAGAAGATTCATGAAATCAATATCAGAAGTCTACAAAAGCATAGATGATAGAACTCATTAAAACTCATTGAATATTGAGACTTAAGTCTCTTATAAAATATATACCAAAAGCTCAATCAAGTCGAAAACCCTTTGGATACTTGAGGCTTAGGCTTCATTAGCATTGAGGCTACAACCTTAAAGCTATAAGCCTTGGTAGGATGAAGGTTAAGCCTTGAGGCAAGCCTCAATAGCCTTTTAAAATATGGATTGTACAATTTATGCATCATCATTTGCCATGAGTGGTTAATAGTATGCATATTCTACCACATACAAAAAGGAAAAAAAATATTCTAGTACATTTATACAAGTAAACACTCATGGTTACTTGTATACACCTTATATGCTTTTGTGAACTCGTTTGGTGGACTCTTTTAATATAATTGATCTTTACATATCAAAAAAAGAAAAAAAAAAAGAAAAAAGAAAAAAAGAAGAAACTGCGACATTGGATAATATATGACATCATTATTTTTTTTTCTTCATCTTGTTTACTCATGCAATTTGTACCTTTAGCAATGTGGGGAGACCTAAACCCTAAGCCCCTTAACCTTAAAGGTTTTTGGCATACTTCTCATTATTCACTCTATGTGGTGTAGTTACTATAGTCTTTAATTTGTACACAAGAACATTCCATTTGTATTTTCCAACTTTGTTGCGCATCACAAACCTTAAACCCTCAACCCCCAAACTTCAGATGAGATGATTGGTCAAGTGCTTGGGTATAAGTTGACTACTTCTAAGTCAACCCTCAATTGTTAATTTTCATATGAAATAATTGATCAAGTATTTAGCGTAGAGTTAGGGATAAGTTACAATTTTGGGTATGGTAAAAGTTGGCTACTCCTAGGTCACCTAAAAGGAGGACTACACCACTTGAGGAGGCTATGAAGATGTCTTAGGATCAATTGTTGGTGGCTACTTAGTAGATGACAATTGACATTTCAAATCAACCATGACTAAACACTTCCTTCGTTGATTAGAATGATCCAAGTAAGTCATTGTACTCGTCCTTCATTTTTCTAAGTAATGTATTTACTCATCCTTCATTGTAACTTCCTACTTTTGATTAGTAAGAGTTGACTTATGAGAAGTGGATGTTGTGTGTTGACTTGTAGAGGGTAAGGAATGTTTAGTGGCAAGAAATGCCTTAAGCTTGTGTATGTACTCTTAATTTGGTTGTCGCATATCGAAAATAAAATTCTAATTTTATGGAAATTTAGGAAGTGACTACTAGGGTAGTAAATGAAAGGTGATACTTGTTGGAATCAAACTAGAAGGTGGATCAAGGTGGGATGACTAGATAGATTGTAAGGTGGTAGGTGGATGGTTAAAAGGGAAGTTTGCAAAGTGTATGGTGAAAGTAGGGGGAGGACCTTACAAGAAGAAGTGGGGAACAATCAAAGATGGAGTTGTAAGCATATTGTGAGCAAGTAGTAGAGAAGAAAGAGGACTAAGTGGCATTGGAGCAATGGGCTTAGATTGGATGGTGGGTTCAATATGAAGGAAAAATAGAACTAGGTGGCATAAGGGTGATGGGGCTTTAGATTGGATGGAAGGGTCACTAGGAAAACCTAATGTACAAATGAAACTCAAATTCATTAAAGACCACATGTTCACTAGGAAATCCTAATGCAAAAAGGAAACTCAAATTCATTAAATACCGTGTGCCTAATTGTATAAACCCTATTTAAATGATGCCACAAGCTATTGTAGTCTTTATGCATGTTATTGTATGAATAAAAATATATTTGGTGGGTGAAAAGCTAGTTTGTTTGAGCTATAGGGTCTTAAATGGGAATAACAAGTTTTGAGACTTGGCTAGATGAGTTTTTGATGGAGTAACTTTTCCAGGTGAAATATTCCTCAATGTATGATTGGTTAGTAATCAAGATCATACCTAATTGAATGATATGTCTATGTTTAACTTTATCATTCCATTCGTTTGTGTGTGTGGACATGAGACTATATATTGAAATGTCATTGTGAGTTAGAACATTAAGAAATGGGTTATTTGATTAAAAGAGATGAAATAATCCATTATTTGTAAATCTAACCTTTTTTTTTTAACCTGAAAAATACCTATTTTGGACAAAAATACCCACTTTTTCTTTAAAAAAAAAAACCTTCTCTTTTAAATCTTACATGTAAATAATTAAAATTTTGAAGGTATTTATGTAAAAAATGAGTTACTTGCCAAGTTCAAATATGGGAGGAGTTTAGATTTACAAATTTGGGATCATTTCATCCCTTTTAAATCAATTAGTTCTTAAGAAATGGTCTATTCCTCTATCTCCCCATCTCTTCCCTCCTCCCCCATCCCCTCTTTTTCACTAATCAAATTGAATACCTTTTGTCTTTTGTTCAAATATGTTCTCTACAAGAGCCTTGAATGAAAGTGGCGAGAATTTTGCTCCTAATTGAAATGGGCATATCCATGTGCACCAACGGAAGTCATCTAAGGGATGTAGTGTTGATAACCCTAGGTAAAGAAGAAAGATGAAGGATTATACACATTGGAATGTATGAGTTTAGGATGTTGAAAGATGGAATTAGTTGAATTTGGAATGTGACTTTTCCCATATTTACATGCATAAGAAAAAACGATCTTTTGTAGAAACTTTGAAGTTGCAACCTGTCAACACTTTAATACCAAGCATCTAAAGAATCAAATTCTAAAACAAAACCTAGACTAGGAAATAGAAATAAGAAACAATTGTTGAAGACTCAAACTTGGATCGAGGAGTTAACTCTAGTTGAACCTTGACATAAAAACAGATTGATGTGGACTTGTCAATGAAATTGGTGAGGTCAAAAGTATAATGACCACCTTAAGTTTCCCTTTTTAAGTAAAGTCTCCTTGTGCACTTGTCTAAATTCAAATAGTGCATTGTTATCAAAAGTAAATCTAGCTATAGTATTTAGATTTTTGGTGATTTCAGGCACATGCAAGATTTGGTTAAAATGTAGAACACAATTATGAGCAAGCAAAGAAGTAGAACTAGTATGACAAATATATATATATATATATATATATATATATATGAATAAATAGCAATATATTAAAAAGAAAAAGGCACATCAAGGAAGCACCCCAAAGTATATAGGTGGTATACAAAAGAGATTAAAGAACCCCTTAAACAAAGTCTAACCAATCTACAAAATCCACAAAGGAAGGGGGACTAGAGTAAAAAAACCCCTTAGCCCACGCCCAAAGATTACAAAGGAAAAAAGATTTACACCCTTGAACTAAATGCCCCTCATTTTCAAAAGCCTTATTGTTTATGTCCTTTCAAACTATCCAAAAAAGACACAAGTGAGTTGAAAGCCACACTTTCTTATTCTTTTTCGCACAAGACCCAAGCCACCCTAATAACTCCTCTCTAACTGAATATGGGAGCACCCACGACACCCCCAAAAGGGAAAAAAGTAAGTTCCATAAACTTCTTGTCAACTCACAATGCAAGAGGATGTGATCAATAGACTCTTTCTTTGAAAGACACAAATAACATATGTTAGCCAAAGGGAACCCTCTCATCTGAATATGATCCAAGGTTAAAAACTTTTTCCACATAGCCTCCTAAGCAAAAAAACTCTCCCTCGGAGGCACCAAAGAGTTCCAAATTACTCTTGTAGAAAAATCCCCTAGTCTTTCTGATTCCAAAGCCTTATAGAGAGACTTGACAAAAAATCTTTTGTCCTTTGCCTTTGTCCAAACTACTTGATTTTTCACATCACTATATACCCTCCTTTCTTGCAACCTTAAAAGAAAACACTCCACATTGAACACTTCCCAATCGTTAAGCCGCCTAGAGAACCTAGGAGCCCACACTCCCCCTTTAGAGTGGCTCCACACATCCTCCACCCAAGTCTCCTTAGCCAAGGAAATAATAAATAAGGAAAAGAAATACACACAGAATCGTTTCCACACCACTTGTCTTTCCAAAATCTAACCCTCCTACCATTCCCCACATGATAAACCATATTGTTGCCTATCACATCCCAAACTCTCCTAATAGCTTTCCACAGACCAACCCCAAAACTACCTCTCACATCACAAGACCGCCAACCGCCTGCTTCTTCCCCATACTTCCCACAAATGACTTGCCTCCACAAAGCCTCCCTTTCCACCGCAAAATGCCAATTCCATTTGCATAAACGAGCCTTATTTAACAACGCCAAATTCCTCACACCCAAACCACCTTTTTGTTTATTTGAGCAAACAATGGACCAATCTACTAAATGGGGCTTCCTCTTTAGGGCCCCACCACCTCAAAGAAAATCCCTTTGGATCTGCTCTAATCTCAAACTCACACTCCTTGGCATATAAAATAGGGACATACAATAGATAGGCATATTGGACAGAGTGCTTCAGATCAAAGTTAGCCTGCCCCATTTGGAGATATACTACCTTTTCCAAATGGAAAGTCTTTTCCTCAGCCTTTCCTCAACCCCATCCCAAACTACCACATCCTTAAAATGAGTACCCAAAGGAAGACCCAAGTAAGAAGACGAGAGCGTGCTAAACTTGCAACCAAACTCAAGAGTCAACTCCTCTACATTCTCCACTTTCTCCTTCGTAGTGAGCTCACTTTTGTCCAAATTCACCCTCAACCCCAACATGGCTTTGAACCACATAAGAAGTCAACTCAAATAGGACACCTGATCAAGAGAAGGCTCATAGAAGACTAAAGTGTCATCTATGAACAACAAGTGAGAGATCTCCACTTTTGCACCTCCTTTACCATTAAACTGCCACCCCAACAAAAACCCTCCCTTCCTCGCTCTCCTCAATAAGCAACTGAGAGCCTCCATGACGATCACACAAAGGTAAGGGGATAAGGGATCCCCTTGTCTCAAGCCCCAAGAACTTTGGAAGAAACTGGAAGGGGTTCCAATAATAAGGACGGAGAAACTGACAGTACCAATACACCATTCGATCCAACTGATCCACTTAGCTCCAAAACCCATCCTTTCCAACAACCAAAGAAGAAAACTCCAGTTTACATGGTCGTACGCCTTCTCAATATCCAACTTACAAAGGATGCCACCACCCCTATCTTTCTACATCGAATCAATAGCCTCATTCGCAATCAGCGAAGCATCTAGGATTTGTCTTCCCTCCACAAAAGCATTTAGGGACTTGGAACTATTTTTCCCACCACCTTTTTAAGCCTATTAGCTAGCACCTTTGCTAACTACTTGTAAAGGTTGCCCACGAAGCTTATAGGCTTAAAGTCCTTGAGATCTTCAACTCCCCCTTTCTTAGGAATTAAAAAAAAAAAAAACAGGCATTAATGCTCTTGACAAACCTGCCCCGATCAAGAAAATCCTTAAAGAACCCCATGACTTCCTTCTTTAGAAAACTCTAATTGAATTGCCAAAACGCCATTGAGAAACCAACAAACCAAGAGCTTTATCTCCATTGAGGTCCGAGAGAGCACTAAAAACCTCTTCCTCATTGAAAGAAGCCTCTAACATTGTTGGATCTTCCCATTCAAGGACTCGAACTTGCAGCTCATTGCATTTGGGCCTTCACTCCTCTATTTTAGACAAAAGAGAGTGGAAAACTTGAACCACTCCTTTGATGTCACGCTTTTCCATTACACAAGTCCTATTTATCTTGATCTTCACCATAGAGTTGCCTCTCTTATGTGCAGTAGCCATTTTGTGGAAAAAGCTAGTATTTATGTTTCCCTCCCTCAACTATAACTCTCTAGACTTTTGCCTCTAAAAGGTCTCTTCCATTATCACCCACTTGTACTCTTCCAAAGCCTGCTTCCTGAGACTTTGTTCTTCTGTAGACAACACCTTGTCTCCTTCTACAAAATCCCAAAACACTATATGCTTTAAGGCCGATTCCTTTCTAGTAGAGATACTTCCAAACACTTCTCTATTCCAAGTCTTCAAGTTAACTTTAAGCGCTTTAAGTTTTTTAGACAGAGTGAAACTATTAGGCCCTTTGAACTGGAAACCCATTCACCAACTCTTTAACAAATCCTTAAAATCGTCTTCCTTCAACCACATATTCTCGAATCTGAAGGGGGAAAAACCCTTTCTCACTCCTCTGCCGTCCAACAAGATTGGACAGTGGTCTGAAATAGGTCTGGGAAGAAGACATTGAACTGTCCCACTAAAATAGCACTCCCAATCCTCAGAAACTAGAAATCTATCCAACCTTGATTGTAATTGATTATTCAAACAACCCATCCATGTGAAAGACCCCCCTGTAAAGGGAGATCCCGCAATTCCAAATCCTCAATGACCTCCGAGGATCTTCTCATTGTTGAAGTTAGTCTTGAAACTCTGATCCTCTCTATAAAAAATTTGACAATATTAAAATCTCCTCCTATGCACCACGAATCTTGCGAAAAACCCCTGATAATCCCCAACTCCTCCTGGAAATCTTCCCTAAGCCTCCTAATAGAAGGACCATACACCCTTATAAAAACCCAACATAAGCCATCCTCTACATTCTTAAACTGACAGAAACCAAAAAATGACTAATTTCCATTCCAGTAAGCTCTAACATCCTACTATCCCAAAAGACTAAACCCCTACTGCCATACCTCAAGAATTAAGAGCGTCCCACTCCAAGAACTTGCCCACCCCCAAAAACCAAACCAAACTACACGACAGACTTTGGATTTTGGTTTCTTGGAAACAAACCAAATCCGCTTTTTGAGCATTGACTACAAATTTGATGATACTTCTTTTATTGCTATCATTTACCCCTCTCAAATTCTAAGAGAGGATTCTTAACTTCATTTACCCATAGAAACTGAACCCCCACTCTCTCGGGAGAGAGCTCTTCTACTTCCTGAACTTTTAAAATTAATGGAACACTCCAGCCTTCCAAGTTCCCTTTCAAACCTTGAGGAGTCAACCTTAATCCTTTTAGACCCAGACCATTGGTCCTCTTGTTCTTTCCTCAATTTCCATTTCTTAAGCAAAGTTAGAATTTCCTCCTCAAAACCTGTAGTTGACATGCCTAGAAAGTCACTAAACTAGGCAAGACAACATTATTTCCACTCCTCAGCCGACTCTGATCCACACTCAAGCCACCTCATTAAGTTGTCCCTTTCCTAGAGGCTTGCCTCACGTACCACAACTAAAGCCCTTTTCTCCCCAGAAGAGGTCGTCGTAGAACTCCCGTAAGCCAAAATCATATTTAAAGGACGAATACTCACATCCGCTTCAACATTTTCGCCCCCATGCCACAAACAAGACTGTAGTCCCCTTACGCAACCCTTTTTCGATGAGAAGGAAAAGAAAAAGAGAAACCTTGCACTTCCCGAAGCACCAAAGAATAAGAGGAATGAGAGGTGTACCTTGTCACTTCAGCTTGGAGAGCCTCATCGATGCTTGAAATCCAAGCCAAAGACGACTCGATCATCTTTGTTGGGATAGTCTCTACTGCACGATCACCCTCGACGAGAAGCCCTAAAGGGCAAACCACCCCCCTTCCCCCCCAAAAAATCTCCTCCCTAATAAAAGAAAGGCCACATGCTAGCCCTAGGCTTGACCCAACCCACCATATTTTCCAACAGCTAGCCCACTCACCCTATGGGCCTTTTGCAACAAAGATGGGCTTTCTCACAACAACCCACTTTCCCCATTTATGCTCACGATCTCCTCTAAGCAATCCCTCATGCCAATTGAGCTTTCCTTGCCATTGCCTCCAAATTCTTCCCCACATGCAACAACTTTTTGAACGCAACAATCTAAACTTTCACCGAAACAACCACTCTTCTCTCCAGGGTTTGACACATCTTCCCTACTAGTATGCAATAGAGGTACACTGACCTCCTACTATGGCAACCCATTGTTGCAACTCCTCGGAACAACCATGGAAAATTTTTTTGAGGGGGGGACTTCCCACCACAATTGGATAGAATAGCTAAAAGACCCATCCACTAGCTGCAACGAGGCAGGTAGACCTTTCCCATTCAACCTCACTAGGATCCTAGCCCACTACAATTGGATCGAGTTCATCGTGCCTTCATCCATTGCAACGAAATCTCCACAACAATCCCCAACTTTAATAAAGACTTCACGGCTCCACAAATGCAAAAGAAGACCCAACACTCTCACCCACGCCTCCTTGGAAGACCCCTCATTCACCTCGCACCCAGTCTCATGTCGCCACCTTTTCAAACTGAGGAGTCTCTCCTTGAACCTCTTAAAACCTCTATCCAACACCCTTTCTGCCTCCATTCAATCCTCAAAGTCAAACATAAGTAAAGACCCCCCAAAAACAGACATTTGCAACCCATATCTCAAATGCCATGTACCTCTCGCCCAAATATTCAATGCTTGAAGCTCTAAGATGGAAAAGGGTTCCTCACCAATCTTCCAACCAGGCACCTTCTAAGTTTCTCCTCTTTATCTTGCACAACTCCCTCCCCAATTTGGAGCTAAGCAGTCTCCTCCACCAATCCCTCATGCTTTCTTATTGTACTCACATACAACATACTCTCACTTCCTGTCTTCCCACTTCCAGCCTTCCAACTGCCCCTATTCTCAACCGAAGATTCCACTTTCTTTTCCTCGAAAAAGAGAACAACCCCAAGTGACCGTAATTTCTCAACCAAAATGAGCCAACCCCTATGGTTACCCCTTCCTTCTAGGAAAACCAGAGAGAAACTCTCTAATTCTGCCGTGACTACCTTGCAAAATAAGAACCTCCCAGTCCCATTCTCCTGACATTCCAATTTGAATTTCCTTTCTCCCTTCTCCCACCCAACATCTCTACAACAAGCTTCCACCCTTGCTAAAAGGCAACCAAGACTGAGCTCCCCAAACCTAACCCACTTGGAAAAACCTCTTCCATGTTCCACGATGACCCATCTCAGTCTCCCTCCAAGCTCCTCAACAGAAATGTCAAAGGACTTGGACTCCACTACAAACCAACACCACCCCATTTTCTTTGCATGCAGATACAAGCTATAAAACTTAGAAACCTTTCACACTAACTATAAATTCTATCCATGTCATTAGCAAAACTAGTATGACAAATATGCAAACCTACTATTATCAATCAATACATTCTCTTCCCTATCGTATTCATTCTGTAGTGAAAAGTTGTTCAAGTCGGAGGTAATTTGATTAGCTTGACTATCAACATACCACATGGAGTCATTAATTGTTGTTGGTGTTGCCATCAATCTAGTTAGTTGATTTCCTTGCTATTACTGTTGTTGAGATGGTTGGCAAGTCTAAAAGTTTGGGTTAAACCTAAAGCAACAACTATGGAAGTTTTGTGTAGAACTAGAGTGATAGCCAAATATGTTGCAAAAAATTGTTTGCTACACACAAATCATCTAAACAATCAATTTTCCTCTTTTTTTTTTCGTTTCTATTTCTTTATATTTTTTTATTGGGCATTTGTGATCCAACTATAAGAAACTCTACCCAAGTGTCCTCTTAGATGATCTGGATCTACACATAGAGCAACTATGGCTATAAAGGGAAGAATAAGAGATTTGTTTGTGTTATGGTTTTTTGTTACTTGCTATGCTTCCACTATATAGGAATTGACATGTATATTATTATTTTTTTAAAACGGTTTTCATTTTTTCTTTTTAAATCAAACTAGATGGTTAAAAAGTTAAAACAAAGCTAAAATAAAATATACCTAGGACTTAATTATATGATGATAGTGGTCTAGTCTTCAATATGGTAATGGTATAGCCATCAATGTGATAACAATTTGAATTCAAATTGTTGTATTGGTGGAAAAATGTGTTCAAACTCTTATGTTTGGATGACCTAGATGGAGTATTAGTTTGATAAATGTATGATGGGGTTATTTCAATGTATTGTGGACAAATTTGTTGCATTTGTATATAAGAGAGATATTGTGTGTGTGTGTGTGTGTGTATAAATGCATACATTTGTCATTCCCCATCTAGGGTAAAATAAGGAATGAGGCAAGGATGAGGATAAATTTACAAATGAGGATGAGATAGAGGAATCTTCCACGGCCTCACCTTGCTTCATTTACACCCTTGCATTGAAGTGCTAATTGTCCTCTATTTTTATATTCGAGTTTAATTACAAGGAAAATTGAGGTTTTATCTTTTGAATGTAAACTTGTCTTACATCTAACTATTTTTGTTTTATATTTTATAGGAAGGTACCTTTTTCTATGCACAAATATAAGGGATAATGGATTAAAAGGGATAAAATTCCCTTCAAATTGCAAAAGTAACCTCCCATTTTTAATAGCCTAAAAACTGGCTCACTCCAAACAAAAATGCCCTTATAACTATCCTTTCAACCACTTCAGCCACATCAGCCTATTTTCCCTTTTCTCTTTCTTTTTTCATTTTCTCTATTTATTCTGGACTCTCTCATTTTCAACACATTTCTTTAAATTTTACACAGAAATTCTCTTCAAATTTCTTTAGTTTAAAGTGCTTAAAGCTATGGTTGGATAAATAGTGTACATTTTTTTTTCATTTTTTCTTTATTGAATATTTTCAAACCTTTAATGAGATATAGTAAATACTTAAATAAATTCGAAATTCTTATAATTTTTTTAGTATCATTTACAATCATGAAAAAGGAGGTTAAAAGAAGGAAACAACCAACAAGAATATGAGTAAGTGATTCTTAGATTTACCTTCATATCTTGTACACTAAATCCTTAATAACAGTTCTAACATTGATTATTGGTGTATCATGCAGTAGTGATTGTGGAATGTTTGTAATCAAATATGTTGAATACTTGATGCACAATCATCTATTCAATTCACTAATTGGGGGCTTGTATGAATTGGTTTCTGGAGAAAATGTCAGCAGAGTTATTCTATTTGAAAGATTTGCCTATGTAATTAATTCATATAAACTTAATGATTCACATTTTGATAAATGTAGTTGGACTTTTTGATATGTGTAGTTGGACATTTTGATATATGTGGTTGAACATTGTAATATATGTAGTTAGACATTTTGATAGATATTAATATAAATTTAAATGTAGCTTCATGATAGTAGGTTTCTAATTGAATGACAAGGTTATTCTAAAGTTATCAATAATGTTACTATGGACTTTCTAGGCAACCAATTATTTGTGGACATACTTGTAAGAAGTTGTGTCTATTCTAAAGTTATCGAACTTAATATGGACTTAATAGGTATCAAGTTGATTGTTGTATAAAATCGTTAGAAACTGTGTCTTTAGTTAACAATTCAAATTGAACTTAACTATTCTCAAGTTGTCTTGTGTACAAACATGAAGGTGGTTAAGTCCATAGTTTTTACAAATAGTTGAACATAACTACTGTCCATTTAATTGTGAACAAATTTGAAAGATGTTAAATTCAAGTCTATTCTATAGTATCACATTTAATTTAGACTTAACATGCATCAAGTTGATTTTTTATAGACTCATAGGAAGTTTTGTTTACAATTGACATTTTAACTTGAACTTGACTATTGTCAAGTCGTTTTGTGTACAAACTTAAAGGTGGTTAAATCTATAGTCTTTAGATAGACTTGAACTTAACTACTATCAAGTTCCCTATCAACAAAGTTGAGGATAGTTTAGTCCATAGTTTGAGAATAAATATGCAATTTTCATTCATGCTTTATGCATACCTTATCACAATATATATATATATATATATATATATATATATATATATATATATATATATATATATATATATAAAGTAACTAATAACTCTATTTGTATGGGTGTCCAAGAAGGGGGAGCACTATTACAATAATCACTTGTATGTTTTTCATATCATCTTATACAAAAAAATAACTTATATTTCCATTCACATGGGTACCAAAATAAATAAATAAATAAAAAGATCACAATTACAATTTTCATTCTATGTTAGTTCATAGGGTGCCAAAGCTATAATGATATCAAGGGATTGGTCGGTTGCATGTTTTCTGATTATGTTCATATTGACCACATCAACTACAACGAGATGTGCGCTTGCCCTTTGCACTATAAAGGATTCTTACTTTCCTTGGCCTTCCTGTTGGCCGCCTTGTTTTAGGTGGTAACACAACTTTGTTATGAATGTGATAAAGTATTATTCAGTCTATCTCATTTCCAATTGGATAAATAGACATTGAATATGGAGATAATAGTGCTTTAGTAGTAAAATATCGAGAGTACAAAGTGCAACATGAAATGTTGTAATATCTACAAGCAACAATAGCACATGCACATGGAATATGATCAAGATTAAATTGTTGATATGTGCATGAATGAATGTTTAAATTCACTTGAACATTGAGGCTAACATATTTAACATTACACTGTTTGGAGTTGATAAATTCTACCTAATCTATCAATGACATATTATACCTTGAAGTTCTCCATCAACTCACATGGTAGGTTTAGTTGACATTAACATTGCTTGTTATTAACTAGTCACAAACCATTTTTGAAGTAAGTTTCTCAATTCTTCAACCAATTGTAAAATCGAAAGATCTCTAGCATTTTTCTAAACCAGAAGTTTAATTGTTTTGAACTCAAACTTCCTTTTGAGAGCCATCATGTACACCTTCCTTTGTAATTCTTTCTCACTAGAGTATATTTGGTGTTTTTCTACATGGTCATCACTAATTCCACTAACTATAGGTTGTTGCTTCATGTTTTGTCCTTCATTTACTACACTTTGGATTATGGTGGGATTGTCACGCATGAAACCATCATTTATATCAATGATGGTAAGAATTTGTGCACTCTGCGTTGAACTAGTTCTAAAGGAGCCAATTTAGGTCACTTACTCATCATTAGTAAGGTTAGTATTCATCCTATAATCCTTCTCATTAATAGCAGTCTCATTCATGTTCCAATCATGACCATTATACCCTTCAAGTGACTAATTATGAAATCTTGGTCCATTTTCACCATTAACACTAAGAGTTTCAATTGACTTACAATGATTGTGTCTACTTTTATGCATCAACATTAGGTCCCCATCCAATTCTTTATCAATTTTGGATGACATATGATATTCATAATAGGGAAAATTGTGTTTTGAGCCCAGCTAGACTTGGTAATTGAGGTAAGGTCCTCCTATCACTCATAATTAAACTCAAAACCCAATAAAAGAGCATAAATTGAGAGAAAGGATATTGTATTTAAAAAAATCCCTAAAATACCCTTGATTATTAAATGAAAAAGCTAACCAGCCACCCCATCGTTCTCATTCTCTTTTTTTTTGCTCTTTCACTCTTCTCTCACCTATTTATTAGTGAGATCAAATTGAATCATTTCCTAATCATTTTTCTCCATCAAATTGAATATGAAAAATAAATGGTTAAAAATTATTATTACTAAATACATTTTTGAAGTAAATAAATTTTAAATACCAAATCAAATATTATTCTTTTTTTCAAACTTACATAATATATAATAAATATTATTATTTATTTCAACTTATATTATTTCTCGTATATATTAAACAATTTTTAAACACCTCATAAAATATTAGTATTCTTTGTTTGTTCTAACTTGCAAATTAGACGTCATTAAATATATATTTTTTTCAAACTTATAGAATATATAATAAATACTTTTTAAATACCTTAGCAAATATATTTTTTGTTTCTTACTTACAAAATAATAAATATATTGTACATTATTTCTTATATATATTAAATAATTTTTAAATACCTCATAAAATATTATTATTATTATTATTTTCTAATTTGCAAATTAGATACAAAGTGTTTATTATTTCTCCTATTATTTCAGAAATAATGTAAACACTCACATGCTATATATATATAATATTAATCAAGAAAACAATATTTCAAAGATTAATTTACCAACCTTCCAATAATTTTGAAAGTGTAAATAGGGCAATTAACAAAATTAAAGTCTTCAAGATATTCAAAATTTCTTCATTCCAAAATTACCTAATTGCTCTCCACACTAATCCTAAATATTTTAAATATTTAAATATCTAAAACTATTTCATATTTCTCTTAAGTTATGTATCCACGTAGGTGTGTTTAACCATATTTTCAATGATATAGCTGAGAAAATAGTGGATGACTTAGGGTCAAATTTTTTTTCCCAAATATCATTACTAAGAAAGTATTAGAATTTTCATGTGAGAATCAAATAAAATGCATGACATAGGTATACAATTCATGGGTGATAAGAAAAATAATGGATCAAACACAAGTTGACCAAAAATCCAAGTCTAAAATGTAAGCAAGTCAAGCACAACATGTCAACTATCAACGTGAAAACATCACCACAAATACATCAACAATCTAACAAGCTTTGTTATCATGGAAGATGCTAAGCCTAATGTACAAAGGTATGGAAGTCTCGACCAGAAAACTCAAGACTAGTCCACATCCTCCTCTAATCAAAAGAGTGAGATAAGGTCAAGTAAAATGATGAAATAGGTGTGCTCAATATCAGTCAAGCTTTGACATGATGGGTGCAGGTGTTATGGTTCCAAAGGTGGGGATGTCTAGGTCTGAAATATAGGTAAGTGGGTATCTAAATCAAACCATTACCGGTTGTGGAGTCTAAACCTAAGTTGTCATCATCTCTATAATCCCTCAAAAAGGATAATCATAAGCAAAAGGTCAGGCCTATGTATCAAAATCGGCAAGGTGGTTGTGTCCTAGTATGAATACATCCTCTTAAAATGGGTAAGCTCTATATAGAATAAACATCACTAGAATCAAACATGACCCAACAAAAATGAAAATGCAGAATGACCACATCTAATGTAAGGTAACCTTTGGAAAGTATATGCCTAGTATAAATTATCATCTCAAAATTCATTATTGATGAGTGGGTTATGCCCTAGTGTAAGTTGCTCTCCCCAAATCAAGTCATCAATGAGAGGTATACTACCCAATGTACATCATGTGATAAAAAATGAATCTCCACTCCCCAAAATCTCCTTATACTATAACATGGAATATATAATCTTCTTCAAGGAATAAGCAAGCCTTGGTATGGGAAATCAAAGAAAGTGGTATGTCACAACATAAAATGTTCTCTGACATGGTCATCTCCCAATGTAAGCTAGTATCTCCAAGACCAATCACCAATGAGAGGACTACGCCCCGGTGTAGTGCAATCTTCAAAATGACTAAAATCCATTGTAAGCCCTCACAAGTATCTATACCCTAATCCAATCACCTTAAAAATTCATCAATACAATGAAAGGGCTACACTCTTGTATATAATCACATAAAAGGAAATCAACTAGCCACATCTCATGCTCCAATATGAAAAGAAAACCATATCACCTCCAAGGAATGACCATGCCCCAAAAATCTAATCATCGACAAAAGAGGGGTATGCCTCAGTGTGAAGCACATCAAATGAAATCTCTCATCCTTGTCTCATATTCCAATGCGAAAGGAAAATCTTATCAACAGTGAAAGAAATGTTATGTCCTAAAAATTCATTGTTGACTAAGAAGGGTATGCCTTAGTGTAGGCACATCAAATGAAATCACCTGACCATAACTCACTCTAGTATGAAAAAAAATTGGATCAACTCTAAGAGAATGACTGTGCCTCAAAATCCATCATCAGCCAAGAGGGGTATGCCCTTGTATAAGCATATCAAATGAAATCTCATGGCTAGGTCTCATACTCTAATGTGAAAGGAAAATCTAATCTCCTCCAAAGAATGACTATGAATAAAAAATTCATTATTGAGTTCGAGGGGTATGGCCCAGCGTAAACACATCAAATGAAATCACCCAACCATAACTCGCACTCTAATATGAAGGGGGTGTATGATCTCTTCTAAAGAATGAGCATGTCTCAGTGTAAACTATCATCAGGATATCCCCAAAACGTCAAGCACAATGACAATCAACTAAATCATGCCAACTAAAGAAAGGAAGGCTAACTAAAGCCCTAGAGAGAAAGCACACTAGACTCAATAAGAGACAAGAAGAGATTAACACTGTGGCAAAGGGTGGTCCAATTGATACTCAAACTCGAATCGATCTTTGAGCACTCTGAAAGGAGACTAAGTGAAGGAAATACTGGACCCAAATTGTGAACAAAGTGGCTCTAGAGTTTCATAGATGCACCCATGTGTAGGAATGAAATCCTAATAAGGTCCAAGCTTAACTTATAAGGTCAAGGTGACTCTAAAAGTAGAAAAATAATAAAAAAAATAGGCTAAAAGGGAATCATAGTAAAAACGATCGTACCTATCGGTGGTATGTAACCTCTTACACTTCTCTGAAGAGATAGAACATTTCCATACAAGATGGTTATCATTTCCGCACATGCACTACTTCACATCCTAGGGGGTTACCTAATGGTAAAGGTTATCCTATTAGTTAGCAAATCTCAAAAATCTCAATTACTCAAAGACGATCTAATGTGCATGGTGAAAGGTGTGGTTGTATCCGAAAAACCTATGATCTAAAGTTAGAAAGTAAACATAGAAAAACAATCATACATCATGTAGGAGGAAGCATTGTCATGCAACAAGCAGTCATGCAAAGCAAATAAATAACATATAATCATTATTCTACCTAAACATAAGTGAGAGTGACTGATGTTACATGTGAACAAGCAATCATGTGATCATGCAACATAAGTAGGATTAAAAACATGCCAAGATATCAAATCAATCAAACAAACAATCCAAATCACCTTGCCTAAAAGAGAAGATACCCTCTAATTGACTAATTAAACGTTACATTTTCCTCAACTAGTGTTCAAGCTTGATCCTCAAAATCCTTAGCAGAGATGCTAATTTTTGGACCCATATTTTTCATGTGCATCCCCACTTGATGGCATGACTCATTTTTTAAATGAAAAAAATGTATTTTAGAAAAACCTAGAGTTGTCACTTTTTTTTATTTTTTATTTTATTTTAGGTAAAATAAAATAAGAAACTAAAACTCTAGGAAAAAAAATTCCTTAAACTTTCGAAAAATCGTGTTTTTGAAAAACATGAGTGTAGGTTTGGGGATTGGGTTACTTATTGGGAAGGTACCTTAAAAAGGTAGTATCCCTCTAAACCCTTAAAAGGTTGCTGGGTTGAGCAAAGTGTGTCAATTAATTCATTGACTTTCAATACCAAGAAAGGTTAAGGTGTTTACCTAAATTCAAATAACATATTAAGCATGCTAAACAATCATTTCAAGTCACAATCATAAAGGAAGAGTAAGGTGCGTACCTAGACCTCAACTTAAAGCATTATTACAAGATACCAAAATTAGTTCAAACAACAAGATATATAACATGTATTTCATAAGAGAAAATCAAATAAACATCAAGGCCTTAAATATCTTAATAAAATTTTTAGAAAATGATAAAATAATAATTAATAAATAAAATAAAATAAAATAATAAATAAAAATAAATAAGTGATTGATAATAATAATTAAATAAAAGTGTCATGCAAGCCATGTAAGTCATGCTTATGCAAGTCATGCAAGAAATATCTAAAAGGTGACCTAAGTGGGTCAAGTATACCTAGATGGGCCTAAGTAACCTAAATGGGTCAAAATGTGTCTAAATGAGCCTAACTGACCTAAATGGGTCAAGACATGCCTAGATGGGTCAAGTGTGCTTAAATAAGCCTAAGTGACCTAAATGAGTTAGGTTATGCCTAGATGAGTCAAGTGTGCCTAAATGGGCTAAGGCGTGCCTAGATAGACCTAAGTGACCTAAATGGGTCAAGTGTGCCTAAATAGCCTAAGGCATCCTAAATGGGTTAGGGTATGTATAAATGGGCTTAGGTGTGTCTGAATAGGCTTAGTATGCCTAAATGCGTTCAAGTGTGTTTAAATGGGCTTAAGTGACCTAAATGGGTCAAGTGTGCCTAAATGGGCCGATGTGTGCCTAAATAAGCCAATGTGTGCTTAAATGGGCCAATGTGTGCCTAAATGGGTCAAGGTAACCTAAATGGGTCAAGGTGTGCCTAGATAGGCCTAGATGTGCCTAAATGAGCTTAAGTGACCTATGGTGATTAGAAAAGTGCCTAAGTGACCTAGAGTAATCAGAAAATTAAGTGTCGGCGATAAATAAAATGCCTAAGTATGTTGTCCTAAAGGTGCACTTAAAGGACCTATCCTAAAAAGAAAAAAGGAAAAAGGAAAATCCTATGTCTAACTCGGGATTGCTAAGGGTCACAATGAGAGGCCAAATAAATCCCTCAACTAGAGTCTCCAAGGTGGCTAAAAAAGGTAAGTTATAGCAATGGACCACCAATGTGACGAATATAAGGTAACAAGGAGTAGAGGAAAACATGTAGAAAAACATGTGCTACTAGGATAAAATGGAGGGTCTACAATAATATTTGAGAACACTAATGCTTTCATTGGTGAAATTCTCCCAAGTTTAACTATTTTGTACAAAGGGGAATAAAGATGGAGATGTTAGATTTCTGTGCTTGAAAATCTTATTAGATGCAATGGTCAGATACTTGAATGAACTATCAAAAGTTGAGCAAAGTTCTAAAGTTCATAGGATTTGTAGACCATATCTAGTACTCACCAACACCTCTCCACTTTTCGAGCCCCACGTGTGCATGGCCACCCTTTAATGCATTATTTTAAAGTGCACATGTTTCCTTATTCTTCGTGCATGCTCTCAAATTTTGATTTTCAAATAGTTTTAATTTCTTAACTTTTCTTCCTTAGAATCTCAAGGTCAATAAAATCTATTTTTAATAATCTTTGTTTCCATTTTCCTTCCGACACGCATTTTTTAAATATCCGACTTTCCTAATTTTAATAATATGAATAGATTCTACAATTCCAAAAACAATGGATTTCATCCAAATTCCTATAATCCTCTTCCATGATCACTATGAAAATGGAATTTGTAAAATTAATTCATACAAATAATTTCGACAGTGGTGAGGCCCAACATCTGTGACACTCATTTTCAATTACTATGCTTGAATGATACATAATGATTTTGCCTTGCTACATGATATATCTTGTACTAGTCATTGCACACTAACCTTGGTTTCTATCAAGCGCTCAACTCGTCGCTAAGGTACGCTCCCACCTCTATCTTATTTATTCATTTATGTCTTATGCATGATTTGCCTTTATCATATGATCACCTTGGTATCTATTGATTTCTTGATGAATTGTCATACTTGTCTTGATTAGTAGAGATCTATTTTTAGGGTTTAGAGGGATGTTACAACTTGTCATTGTACCTTCTTGATAAGTAACTTAACCCTCGAGTCTTGACTTGGTTTTTCACAAACCTATTTTTTTTTCTTTCTAGGAATCACATTTAAAGTTTTCTTTCTTATTTTGTTTTCTTTTTAAAAATAAACAAAAATAAGTGGCGACTCTAAGAACTTTTTTAAAAATCATTTTCTCACAAATAAAAATCGAGTCTCGCCATCGAATGAGAATGCATATGAAAAATGTGGGTTTGTAATTTTATTTTATTTTTATTTTTCAATTTATGAATAATATCATTATCATTTCAAATGAATTATATTAGATAAATTCAAATAAAAAAAATAATGTCATTTTTACTTTCATTGTTTTTGGATTTTAATATTCAACCTGTTCATTTAAAAAAAAAAAACAATAATTTACCATCAATATTATTCTAAAACAATGTCAGACAAATACAAATAAATTTTAAAATTCTCAAATAACTAAAATTATCCATTACAAGATAAAATGAAAGAAAAACATAGCCCGTGAAGATGGGTCATGGTGACCATGTTTGAAGTTTGTAAACCAAAATGGCCCGGCCGAAGGGAATGTAGAAAAGGTTGAAGGGAATGAAAATAAATAAAAATTTTAAAATAATTGAAAAAATAAAATATTTTATTTCCTCCATTTTTTTTCTTAATAAAAAGGTTTAATCTTTATTAATTTTAAGAGACTAAAATTATTTCAAATAAATATTATAATAAAAAGACTTAAGAATTTATCTATCCTCCAAATCTTTTCATGCTTACGGAATTTACAATCTATTGTTACCTTATAAGAAAATCAAGAATTTATCTATCCTACAAATCTTGAATTGAGTGATAGTAGTTATCATCAAACTAAAAAATATCATTTTAAGAAAGATATTAAGATATAATTTAATTAAAAATAAATTTTTTATTTGAAAATTTATCTAATAAAGTTAAAATATAATTTAATTTAAGAAAAGTTACGAAATATGCAATATATTATTACCTTATAAGAAAATTGAAAATTTATTTATCTTCGTGATTCTAAATCAAATGAAAGTAGTTATCAAATTAAAAATGTTATTTTTAAAAAGATATTAGTAAGTAATGTCATAGTAAAAATGAGCATTAAATATATTAAATAAACTTTAAAATTTTAAAATTTTATTATTTATTATAAAAGAGGAACATAAAATATAGTAGTTTTTATTTTTAAAAATAATTAATTAAATTAATTTTAAAGATAAAATTCAAGATGAAACCAAAATATTTTTTTAAATCAATTTATAATTTAATACAAAATAATATTTATTTTTATGTGACATGAATATATTCATCTACAATAATTTTAACTTGAGAGGAAAATGAAGATTAATCAACATAATTTATACTTTTATAAATTTTATTTTTTAAAAATAATATATAAAAATCATTAATTTATGATATTATTATTTATAAACAATATATCCAAAATAATTAATAATTATTGTTATAGATTGGATTTGTTAAAGAAAAAATAGTTAATTTTATAATATGAAAAATAGTTAATTTTATGGGGAATTTGTGTTTTGATGGGGTAATTTGATAAATATATGATTTTTGAAACCCAATTTTATGAAATATGAGAATTAGATTTTAATATGGAAAATAATTTTGCCTTCATGCACTCTGAGCCGGCCCCCTTTTTTGTGCCAAGATTGCCCTTCCCCTTCCGGTCTCCATCACCGATGAAAAAAGAATGGGGCGGTGGCGACGGAGCGGAAGAAAAAAAATCCCCGTTTGATCCCAAGAAAATCCATCCCCCATTCGATTTCCAGGAAAATTCATCCTCGTTTGATTTCCGAGAAAATCCATGCAAAACCCCCAACCAAAACCAAAAAATTGCTTTTTTTTGCTCCCTGTGCTTTCTGGACCTGTTCTAAGGGTCTCCATCCCCCATTCGATTTCCGAGACGTGCAAAACCCCCAAGGAAAACAAAAAAAATGGCTTTTTTTTGCTCCCTGTGCTTTCTGGATTTGTTCTAGGGGTCCGACCCCCATTCGATTTCCAGGAAATTCATCCTCGTTTGATTTCCGAGAAAATCCATGCAAAACCCCCAAGGAAAACGAAAAAAATTGCTTTTTTTTTTGCTCACTCTGTTTTCTGGATCTGTTCTAGGGGTTTTGCGTGGATTTTCTCGGAAATCAAACGAGGATGAATTTTTCCGGAAATCGAATGGGGGATGGATTTTCTTGGGGATCAAACGGGGATTTTTTTTCTTCCGCCGCCGATGCCGCTGTCCCCATTTTTTTTTTATCGGTGATGGATACTTTGATCGGTGACGGAGACCGAAGGGCAATCTTGGCATAAAAAAGGGAGCCGGCTCAGAGTGCATGAAGGCAAAATTATTTTCCATATTAAAATCTGATTCTCATATTTCATAAAATTGGGTTTCAAAAATCATATATTTATCAAATTACCCCATCAAAACACAACTTCCCCTAATTTTATAATACATATATGTTAATAATTAAAAACATTGTTAAAAATAAGAAATAGTCGCTTGAAGAGATGACTATGATAGAATTGTTTTTGTTTTTGTTTTGAAGAAATCATCTATTAAGAGGGCTAGTTGAGTATTGGGAATTCTGTTGTAAAATTGTCTTTTCAAGAAGCAATTTTGTTTTTGTTAATTAGAAAAAAAAAATTGCTAGATACTATTTTGATGATGTGGCAACAATCCATGGTTCAAACTATAATTTTGGAAATATTTTTTTGTTAGTACCTTATTTTACAAATTAATTTTTTTAATTTATCATATTATTATTATTATTATTATTATTATTATTATTATTTAAAAAAAAAAAACCCTTCTTTGTGGTTGGTGTTTTTTTTTTAAATTTCTTCCCGTTTGGTTTCTTTAGTGTTAAAGCAGTCAAAGTGGTGTTGTAATTTGGAACTTATTTCAAATCAGATCATGCGAGAGAAGAAAGGGAAGGAAAAGGTACCAACGTTTTTTCATGAATCACCACAATCACCAAAAACTCATGCCCTTAATTTAGTCAAATTAGTCGGCAGACATCATTAACACAATACACGAGGGACGGTGACCTAATTCATTGGAATTTACGAAAACTTAGGATTTGAGGGGGGACAAGATCAATGGAAAAGTACTCTCTACTTCCCTTTTGAGACTTCTATAAAATAATAATGGTAGAATTATGTATTGAGGTACAAATTTTAAAAAATTCAACACTTGGTGCACCTGCCCAAAAGCCCAAGTTCTCAAAAGGAAAAAGAAAAAAAGGGGAAATTCCCCTAAGGTCCCACAAATAGTAACTTCCCATACCAAAATTACCCTTATGAGTTGCTTTGCTAATCCATTTATCTCATTAAATGTATCCATCTTTTTTTCAATGTTATTATTCACTTTTAATGAAAAAAAAAAAGATAATTATAATGCTCATCTAAAAAATTGATAATTTTAAGAGAATTTGGGGACAAAACATGTCTAAATCAATCAATTAATTCAGACGTGATACATTGAACACACCATCATTTATAAACATGTCTAAACTTGAATTGATAACTCCCAAGAAGGGTTGATTTCGAAAATAGGTTCATGAATTTCTTGAATTATATTAATTTATATATCAATATCATTAATCATCAAGAATTTCTCTCCAACATTTGTGCATATCTATTAATCATCAACATTTCAAGTGATAACCCTGAGGAGTCGCCTACTGCCCAAAAATTGAAGTTGATTCTCATACTCCGCTTAATTAAAAAAGTAGATCTAAAAAGCACTAGAAGATAAGGACTTATGTTACATGGAATGAAAAAAGTACTCAAAAGCACTAGAAGATAATTAGGACATCTTTGCCGTACACTAGTGTGTCATTGTCTTAGTTTCTAGTTTCTACCCAATCATGCATCTTTTTTTACCTCAAATTCTAAAGCAATAATTTAACTATGATATTAAAGGGTTAACTCATAATTCTAATATTTGAAATACAAATTAATGGATATATATATATATATATATTTCCAAATAATAAAAATAGCATAAAACTTTACGTTACAAGTTTTCAATTTAGAATTTTCCTTCATTTAAGGGTGTTGAAAACATAGTCAAAGAATTGAGAGTTTCTAGCTAGATACACCCTATATGTTGTGCCAGCTTTTCACACTCTCCAATCATTCCATTTTCCATAGTACGGTGATTAAGACTTTCTCAAGGCTCAAAAGTCCCATTTTGGAGTGTCATTATCATCACCATCACCATCATAGGAGAACCATTTTTTTTTTTGCCTATTATATATATTTCCAAATGATAATGATAGCATAAAACTTGACGTTACAAGTTTTCAATTTAGAATTTTCCTTCATTTAACGGTGTTGAAAACATGGTCAAAGAATTGAGGGTTTTTAGCTAGATGCACCCTATATGTTGTGTCAACTTATCACACTCTCCGATCATTCCACTTCTCACGACAAAGACTTTCTCAGGGCTCAAAAGAACCCTATTTTGGAGTGCCATCACCGACATCATCATAGGAGAGCAGAATTTTTTTATGCCTATTATTATTTTATATATCCAAATAATAACAATAGCATAAAACTTTATATTACAAGCAAAGATGAAAATATCGATAATCACGGATATATCGGTACTTCGATTTTACGGATATATCGGATATATCGGAGATATATCGATGGATATTGGAAAAAAAATATTAGTAGACTTAAAATTATTAAAAACTCATAGAAATGCAAGGAAAACCTCATAATAATATAATTAGAAGTATAATGGATATTTTAAAGTTGTTTTATTGAAAAATTTGATATATATATGATATAATTTACGATATTAGATATAATTATATCATGTTGATCTATAAAAAATGTTAATTTTGTAATTGTTCTCATTATAAAGTCACATAAAATACTTTATTTCATTAAATATCAATAATTTGTACACATTAAATTCATTAAATAAACATATTTCATATTCAAAATATACTAGTTCATGTTAATTAAATTAATTAAATAATTTAGCATATTAATTAAATTAATTAAATAATTTAGCTAAGTTAACTAGTTTAATTTAATTCTAAATGTGAAAATAAATCACAAATAATAATCTAAAATAAACATATCAATTTATAATTAAATAATCAAATTAACCTAAGTTAATTCAATAAAAATATAAAAATTAATTACAATTGAATGTAAAAATAACATTAAATCATCCATATTGCAAACATACTAATTAATTGAAAATACATGAGCTAATTACAATTGCAAACAAAATTAATTACAATTTAAATTAAATATATCTTAAAATGATTAAATAATTGAGCAACCTTAATAAAAATTGGAGTAATGAGAGAGCAAATGAAGAATGAAAGAAAAAATGGATGAAATAGATGAAATTTGGGCTATTTATAGAAGAAATTTGGGCCAAAATAGCCGTTGGAACATTAATTTACCATTGAAAATCAATTTTGGCCGTTGGATCAAAATCTGGGAGCAATCTGGCCGTTGGATTGCCATATTACCATTGGAATCACATTTAAGTCGTCGGACCAACATGGATGTGATTTGGGCCGTCAGATCACGTTGCATGAAGGAGGAGAAATATCACAAAAAAAATCAGCGATATATCTCCGATATTTTGTCACCAGAGGCGATTTTTTCAAAATATCTCCGATATATCTCCCCGAACCGATATATCGCCGATATTTTGGTGATATTTATGGAAATATCTCCCCTCTGATTTTTCTTCACGAAATATCGTGTCGACTCCTCCCGATACACGATATATCGGCGATATATCGCCGATATATCCCGATATTTTCCTCCTTGGTTACAAGTTTGCAATTTAAAATTTTCCTCCATTTCAGGGTGTTGAAAACGTGGTCAAATGATTGAGAGTTTCTAGCCAGATACACGCTATATGTTGTTCTAGTTGTCACTAAGTATGGAAAAAAAAAAGGGTCATGTTTTAAAGTTTCAAAATTTAAGATAAAAAATATTGAATTTTATTGTTTTCATGTTGATTATACTCAATATAATTTTTCGAAATTTCATCTTTGCTAATTTTATGTAGACAAATTTATTTTGAAGAAAATTTAGTAAAAACAGTCAAATTATAACTAAAATTGAAAAAAAAAATCAAAAATTGATTTACTTATAATTAGATTTTAAAAGTATCTTTATTGAATTCTAATAGAAGATATTGTTATTTACATTGTACACTTACGGTAAATATCGATATTTACTTAAATGTTTACAATGCAAATATAGTACTGCAAAGAGTATAATTGTGTAAAACTATTGAGATACTAGGTGCTGAATATGGACACTAATAAGATGTTTAGCAATGGGAGGAACATATAAAGCATTCTTGAGAATTAAAGGTCATGAACTAGAAATTACCATTCCCAATGATAACTTTATTAGAGCTAGAGAATGGATTAGGTGTTATAACATTGTTCAGATTAGAAATTAGATGGTGAGCAGCTCCGATGTCCACGAGCTAGTTGACATTACCAACAGTGGAAGGAGAAGCAATCATCACCGCAAGTTGATTGTTGATAGGAGGTTGGAGGGATGGTAGCAATTGATAGTATTATGACCATATTTGCTGCAAGCTTGGCATTGTGTCTTACCATCACCATCTCCATAAAAATTAGTTATTGAGAAATTATCCAAATATATAGTGATTGCCTCAACTTGAATTTCCATTGTTATTATTATAGAAACCACGTCTGTGATGACCAAACTGCTACTGATTGAATGTTGTTGGCCCTGGTTATGGTTTCCTCCTTGAAACTTGAATTGTCCAAACCTTTGATTTTTCTCATAGTTGGTTCTTTGTGATTGCAGAGAAGCTACACTTGTCTGAAGAAGATTTGCCTCATCAATGGCATTCTGTTGCTCCAAGCAATGCTCATAAGTGAGCAACAGGTTATGAATCTCTTCAAACTCAAGGCTTCATGCCTAGTCAAGTCCTAATCCTCTAAGTAAGGAACGTGATCTTGTTTAGAAATTAATTCTTTAATTGCAACAAGATTATCCACAATGAATTTCTCCTTAAGAAGATATATACTCCATCATACTCAAAGAGAAGAATGACTTTAAGAGAATTTCAAATGTCAGAAGTAAAAGTGAGACCGATGATTTGAGACATCACATGATTTTCAGTGAGAGATGAATAAATCCAACACATGACTAGATGATTACGTAGTTGCTTGAGATGAAAATTTGGATTTGCAATCTCAAAGTTGTCAAGAAATTTTGGTGGACAAGGTCATGAGCCATCGATCATCTCCTTGAGTCCATTAGCAATTACAATATTTAGTTTCATTTTGGAGATAATTGAGCTATCAAGTCTGACGGTGAATGCTTGATTCAAAGGCAACAAAATCGAAGTTGCATTTGGCTTTGAACCAATACCATTATGGTGGGAGGACGACCAAGAGTAGAGGATGAGGAATCTTAGGAGACCCTGGGAGGAGAGCTTCAAGAATCACAAC
Organism: Vitis riparia; assembly: GCF_004353265.1. Classification (NCBI taxonomy): domain Eukaryota; kingdom Viridiplantae; phylum Streptophyta; class Magnoliopsida; order Vitales; family Vitaceae; genus Vitis; species Vitis riparia. The sequence continues at coordinate 63,570 of NW_023269750.1, read as the reverse complement.
TCTGATATTAAGATGAAATGCAGAAATCTCAAATGCGTTTGGGTGAATGTCATGGAGAGAAAGGGAGTTGGTCTTTCTTTTTAGCTATAAATAATTACACGGTTAAACTGAAGTTCCAGTTACTTAAGAATCCGTACTTAGGGACCTGTGGTTGGAATACACGCTTAAATTGAAGTAGTTGTTACTAAGGCTACCAACCATCATGTCACTTAATTAAGAATCAGTACTACTTGGAGTTCTGTGGTTAGAATGAAAGCACGCTAATCATATGAAGTAGATACCAAGTGTTTAAATTAATCGGACAAGTTGCATATGTTCTATGTAGAGTTGAGGAAAAGCTATGGAGAGTTTGGGAGTTAGAAAGGGAAAATGGACTCGGGAAGAAGATATTCTTTTAAGAAAATGTGTTGAGAAATATGGAGAAGAAAAGTGGCATCTGGTTCCACTCCGAGCAGGTAATATACACATATGAGAGGAAGCCTGCAAACTTTTTTCCTGCTTAAATATTCCTAACTGGAAGAGTTGCTTTTTCAGGTTTGAGTAGATGCCGCAAAAGCTGTAGATTGAGATGGTTCAACTATTTAAAGCCAAATATTAAGAGAGGAAAATTTGCATCAGATGAAGTCGATCTCATGATTAGACTTCATAAGCTGTTGGGAAACAGGCAAGTTTATTTATTAATTTCCTATTACATTTAGTATAGCCACTGTTAGATTGGTAATAGAGATACAAGTTTGGATTGAATCCTAAGAAAATACGAGGAAAATGAAAGAAAAAAATTGAAGTAAAATAAGAAAAGAAGCTTAATCAATTAAGCTTTTTCACTTGCAAAGAAAAAAGAATTGTACCTACCTTCCCTTAATTTTTTTCCTTGTCTGATCCTTAACCCAAACCAAATTCTGGAGCTGATGGTTAAAGAAACAACGCCCCCATGAATTAGAAACTCAAATAAGATCATTTTAATTTAACACTTTAAAAAAATTGTAGCTATGTTTTTCCAGATGGTCCTTGATTGCCGGCAGACTTCCAGGGAGGACTGCGAATGATGTCAAGAATTACTGGCACCATCATCACTTCAAGAAGATGGTTCCCATCCAGGAAAAAGGGAAAGATAAAGCCCAAGCCAATTCTGAAAACACTCTGATAAAGCCTAAGCCTTGCAAACTCTTTCTAGGGTTCACATTCAAAACTACAGCTGTGGATGCTTATGAGACACAAGGCAGTACTTCTAGTGAGCTGCAACCCACATTGGTCCAACCAAACCAGGATATTTTATGGTGGGAAAGCCTATTCGCTGACCATACCATTGAAGATCAGGAGTTTATTGCCAGCCTCTTGGCTGACGAAACTGCATCAGCTGTAGATACCAATGGAGGTGGGAATTTTGATTTTCCTTTTGAAATGGGCCTCATTGATGAAGTCATGAGATAAATGAGAATCTGAGATTTCATCAGTCTTATATCAAGTTACTTTTGTGTAATGTCCTACTTCGTAGTTAATATTTGATTAATGTAACGCATTTTTATTCTGATTATATAATAAAGGACTACAAATAGCAAAAATGACTGGGACATACATGCCTTCACATCTGCACTATTCAGATTATGTAGCAAGAATTATGTACAAGATAAAATGGGGATGGGAAAATCCGAGATAAAATTTAACCATGAGGCATAACCTGAATACTTAAGCTCGTAGGACTTGAGTTTATCATTTGTATTAAGTACTTTAATACTCTTTTGTAGTCTCTTTTGAGATTACACATAGATATTGAATTGAGAAAACAAATAACTTCTCTTAGGCTTAACAAATTAAGGAGATAGACATTCAAACACATATCGGTGATTAAATAACAATATTACAATTTTTTTTTTTAACTTCAAATATTAAGGCAAAATAGTTTTTTTTTCCTTAATCTCAAATCTTTTTTTATCTTATTTGCTACATAATAACATATTTTATAATCATGATTTCACATCAATAATTTATTTATTTTTAATAAATCTATTATATTTTATGTATTTATAATAGTTTAAATATTTATGTTTAACCATAAAAGTGAGAATTTAAAATAAATTTTAAATTTATCAAACAATATTTAAATAAAAAGTTTTAATTCTATAACTTAAAAAAAATAAAAATTAATTTAATTAATTAAATAATAAATAAAAAATTTATTAGAAATTTTTAAATAATATCTTATTTTTAAGTTTAATAAATTAAGAAAATAAATATAAGTAATATTTGAATATATAAACCCTCTTCCCTTCCAATGAGGCTATGATATGTTGTACAACTAATTTGGCCCAAAATTTGTACTCTCACATGTTCGACAATTAATTTACCTAAAAACTTGTACATGTACTTGGAAATTATGGCTGAAATGCTGGAAAATTCAGTGATGAAAATGTCGTCTGGTCCAGTACCCAGCACAAAAGAGAGGTGCTACTTGCTGGAGTTTTGGGCCAAAATGTCCCATATCTAACTACTTTATAAAATTTATGTTGGTCTCGTAAGTGCCGCATACGAGCATCTCATAAAAATATATATTTTTTAAAACATATAGTTAACATCTCATTACAATTACAATTGAGACTTTATTTTTGAATTAAAGGTATATTTATTAATTAAGACTTCGGTTTTTGAATTGAAGTCATAATTATCAATTGTTGCTTCGTTTTTAAATTAAAGCTATAATTGTCAATTAAGATTCCATTTTTTAATTGAAGTCTCAATCTGGTTCTTCATTGAAAACTTAGAAGTCTCATAAAAAATTTTCTTGGTAACCTTATATGTTTTTTGTTTTTTTGGAAATTTAAGAATTTGCTTCGCATGATTTTTTAGAACAACTTTTTATTATTTAGAATAAAAAAACACGAAAATATGTTTGACAACTAGAATTTTTTTTTTTTTTTTTTTATGTTTCTAAGAATATAAAATAAAGTTTTTTTTAGATAACATATTTTTATTGTTTTATATTATTTTTACTTATTTTCTAAAAATTGTTTTAGAAAATAATTATACAAACATATAGTATAATTTAAAAATAAAACATTGGACATAAAAAGTTATTTTTAAAACATATTTAAAAATATTAGAATATGTTAAAAATATTTTAGGTTTTCAAACCGACTTTTATTTTACAAAACATTATAAAATAATTTTCAAAAACTATTTTTCAGAACTATTTTAAAAAATAATTACCAAACAGGTCTAACCCTCCATTCTTTTTTGGCTTCGTTTTGGTATAAATATCATCACTTTTTTTTTTATAAAAACAATCATTTTTCTTAAAATTATGTATAAATACTTGAGATGATAAGTAACATTTATATAAAAAAAATATGTTACTTTTCAAGTAAAAAGAAGGAAGCGATAAATTCACACAAATACGAGGAGTATTGAATCTCTTTTAGCTAATTAATTTTTTTACATTCCACATTAAAGCAATAAAAAATGAAGGAACTTTGGTTTTGAAATTCACATTAAACCAATAATACACACCGATTGAATAGCTTAGATTTAGAAAATGATATATTTGGAATAACAACTTTTTTAATTAAGAAAAAAAGAAAGATAAAAATGATATTATAAAAGTTTTATTAAAGCCTATAATGTTCCCACATAAGTCTAAAAACGTCTTCTTCAAGAAGATATCTTATTGCTGCCTCTATATTAAGCTCTTTTTTTTTTTCTTTTTTTTTTTTCCTTCTTTAATGTCAAAAGGTCTTTGGAGAAAATGATGGAACGGCCTGCAGAATTAAGGAATTACTGGTGTGCAAAATCATAACTTTCTTCTATTTTTATTAATAATAACAAATTTTTTTCTTAACACTATTAATCAAAATATTCACTTGAAAACTCATATTTGTTATTTTATTAATTTTTTTAAAATATAATAATTTAATATCTACACATTACTTATTTTATCAAAAATTTCAAAGGTTCTGGTGAAATTTTTATACTTTTATCAATTTCCATCATTTTTCAAATTTTAAAACAATTTTAATTTATATGCAAATTTCTACTGATATTTCCATAAAACTCGAAAATCAGTGAGGGTAACAAAGTCAATTTTTTTAACATTGGGTATATGTATATATTTGAGGGAAAATAATTGTCAGTGAGAAGAGTACATAGTAGGAAATGACACACGTCCCTATCAACAGATGGATGGTTGAGAATGAACCCGGTCATTGAATTGACAATAGAAAAAGTTCTAAAATATATTTTTATCGACGTTACTGGTCAGAAACAAAGTCCTCCGCGAGCCAGAGGCATATCCTAATGATTGTACCTTTCTTCACCGACAATTCCCACTAATTATTTTGGGTCAAAGCTTGTAGAGGACCCATGGAGCTTCCCTTTTCAGTGAACATGGGTTAGTCGACAAAAGAAAATGTTCAAGTTGAAAGAGGAGCGGCCCTCAAAGGTTCCCATCACTTGGCTGCTTTTTGTCAAGGAAACAGTGGTATCGGAATCCAAATCTTCTACGTAATGTCCCATTCATCCTACCAATGTCCATATGAATTCCTCTGGACGTTAAAAAGTGGTTGCACGTGGTTGTCTTCAGGATCACACCAGGACCACAAAATAGAGATTGTTCATAAAGGATACTAGTCAGCAATTAATTCCTAAATTTTGCACTGTACATTTATAGTAAGTTGATACATAATGGGTAAATATCTCTTATGACATACACCCTTTGTCCATGAACTCCAGCGCATTTGGAAGCCAGGTAATGCACCATAAGAAACGTGTCGAATAAACCAATTAGGGGTCTGGTGTCCGAGGTTATTTTATTGATTTTTTCTTTTTACAAAAAAGAAAAAGCATCCGGTTATAGGAAAAGGAAAAATATCCCAAGGAACATAGTAAACAAAGATAGGAAGTACGGTTTTGTGGTTGTTATATATCAATCAATAATTAGAGAAGGAGCTGGTCTCTTGTGTTGAGTTGACTCCATGGAGAGCTTAGGAGTTAGAAAGGGTGCATGGATCCAAGAAGAGGATGTTCTCCTGAGGAAATGCATTGAGAAATATGGAGAAGGAAAGTGGCATCTGGTTCCCCTCCGAGCAGGTAACATGAAAGAGAAAGGGATCAGTATTAATTTGTGTTTTTTTACTTCTGTTTTGCTTAGAGAGTTTCGTTTTCTTGAGTTTGCAGGGTTGAATAGATGCCGAAAAAGCTGCAGGTTGAGATGGCTCAATTATTTGAAGCCGGGTATCAAGAGAGGAGAGTTTGCATTAGACGAGGTTGATCTCATGATTAGGCTTCACAATTTGTTGGGGAACAGGCAAGTCTATAATAACTCAAGTACTAGCTTGATAATGATATTATATTAGTTCTGAAGCTGTTCAGAACTTTCAAAAGAGCTGATCAGTTGATACTTTGTCTGATGTTGTGCGTGTATAGATGGTCCTTGATTGCTGGTAGGCTTCCAGGGAGGACTGCTAATGATGTCAAGAACTATTGGCATAGTCACCACTTCAAAAAGAAGGTTCAGTTCCAGGAAGAAGGGAGAGATAAACCCCAAACACATTCTAAAACCAAAGCTATAAAGCCTCACCCTCACAAGTTCTCCAAAGCCTTGCCAAGGTTTGAACTAAAAACTACAGCTGTGGATACTTTTGACACACAAGTAAGTACTTCCAGTAAGCCATCATCCACGTCACCACAACCGAACGATGACATCATATGGTGGGAAAGCCTGTTAGCTGAGCATGCTCAAATGGATCAAGAAACTGACTTTTCGGCTTCTGGAGAGGTGCTTATCGCAAGCCTCTGGACAGAAGAAACTGCAACACAGACAAAGGGACCCATGGATGGTATGGTAGAACAAATCCAGGGAGGTGAGGGTGATTTTCCTTTTGATGTGGGCTTCTGGGATTTTCCCAACACAGAAGTAAATCACTTGATCTGATTTAGACCATTTCAATCTTAATGTTTAAGTTCAAAAGTTGTTCTTGCACTCACACTCTACTCCCTAATCATTTTAAGTTCCAATGTTGTTAATCTTAGAAATAAAAACAAAAATAAATAAATATATCAATATGTACAATGGTGGATATGGATGTGAGCAGTGGATGCAAACTCAAGCATTGAATGAATGGTTAAGATTAATGAACCCAATCATTTGAAGTGACAAAAGAAGACTTTTTAAAATATTCTTAACAATATTTGAATCCTCTATCTAAATCTATGATATGAAAAAGTTGTATCATATTTCTATCGGTTTCCAACCCTTAATTAGAAGGATGAACCATTGAAATATCTCAAGCATACTGAATTAATAAAACAAGAAATTTCCACATAGTTACACCAGTAAAAGGAAAATAAGTTGAAAATGGAAAATTATGGTGCCAATTTTGGATATGATAGAACGACTTCAATGTTTGGGGATATGATAGAATGACTTCAATGTTTGCCTATAATGGTTAATCAATATTAACACATCTCTCTTTCTAGCTTGTTAGCAATTTTGACACATCTCCATTTTTAGGGCCCTATTTGGTAATTGGTAATTATTATTTATAACAGTTGTGAAAAACAGTTTTTAAAAATTATTTTAGAATGTTTTATAAAATAAAAGTCTCTTTAAGAACCTGAATTGTATTTAACCTATTTTTAAAATAATTTGCATATCTAGTACTTTGTTTTTAATCATTTTCTATGTTCGTGTAATTATTTTTTAAAACTACACTAAAAAAAAAGCAAAAACAATGGAAAATTATTAAATGATGTTCTCTGAAAATATATGTCTCCTCATTTATATAAAACTTATGAATTGATAATTGGGTTATTGTATCATCATCTAAAAAATTGGTATTAGTTCGCAGGTTGACCATGTATTTAATCTTTTGGGTTTAACAAGCACACCCTCATTTTTAACTATTGAGCAATTCCCATGATGCATTCCACTAAATTTACCTCAAACAAGGTATTGTGCTACGTTTTTTGGGTGGAAATTTCAAGTATATATTAATTAAACCTCTCAAGGAGAGTTTTAGGTTCAATGAATGTTTATATGTTATTTACAAATTCTAAACATAGTTACGTAGGATTCTTAAATATGGGGTTCACACTTTATTGATCCTGGAAAAAAAAAATGGGACACCAAATTAATTTTATTTCATTAAAATATTTGAAAACATTAAAATTATCTTTATTTTCAATTAAAACATTTTTAATATGTCCAATTTCCAAATATAAAATTTAGTAGCATAGCAACTATACCTATTTCTACTTAAAAACTATGCTGGTAAATAACATGGAGTGAGGGTCCAATTTTAACATGTCAAATACCAAGATAGAGGTAAAAGGAAGAAAATTTAATAGATCAAATTCCAAGATAGAGGTAAATGGAAGAAGGATTGCTAGTTGACTCGCATTAATGCTACAATTATTATTGGTTGGTGGGTAATAGTTAGGTTGATAAACTCATCATGGATGCCAAAAAAAAATTGAATTGTAAGGACTTGTTTTTTGCTTTTTGCTTTTGGAGGCATGACTTCTCATGGGACCTATTTCTATTTTTAATAAGTAATTCATACATATTTATTAATGAGAAATGTAATGGAGTCCCATTTTTTTTTTCTAACTTTCCAGATATGATCTAAACAATGTGAGTATAAACTATGCATTCACAAGGTTAAATTAAACTTTTTAATTAAATATGAACATAATTTGTTGAATGCCAAACACCAAGATAGAACAGTAAACAATTGTCTCGTTCATCAAAATATAATTATAATTATGTGCAAGCTTGTCATTTCCTAAAATTACACCATCCTTCCAAATTGAGAAAGAACTCACGTCGGGTTAATCTTTCATCCAATTTACTATAGTTTCTCATCTAATTTACCATGGTATACAGTCAAAACTTGCATACATTGGAAATGAGAGGCCTATCTATGGACCCGCATTTTTCACGTGCGCCCCCACTCGATCGGCAAGACTCGCTTTTCTATTTGTGAAAAATTAATTTTGGAAAAAATCGGAGTTGTTACTTATTTTATTTTTATTTTAAAGGGAAAATAAAACAAGAAAGAAAAATCCTAAAATGTGACTCCATAATTTTTGGAAAAAGCATCTCTTTGAAAAAACCGAGTCTAGGTCCGGTGATCAGGTTACTTACTGGGAAGGTACCTCTAGGAGGTAGCACCCCTCTAAGCCCTAAAAAAGTCTCTACTGACTAAGTTGAGGGAAACATGACAATTAAATGGTTGATCATGGATACCTAGGTAGGCTAGGTGATTTCAAAAAATAGCATGCCAAATAAGAAAGTCTAATCATAAGAGAGAATCAAAGTCGTACCTAAACGACTTCTTAAGAGCTATCATGAAACATAAAAGTTAGTATAGAAATATATCACAACATGTGTTTTTGTCAAAGATAATCAAACAAGCATCAAATATTTATCAAGGCAATCAAATAGGATAGCAAGCATGGGCATAGTACGCAATGACAATCATGTTCACGGGGTTTAAAAAGTGGGTATTAGGGAATGTACCTGGATAGCATATATAGCTCATAGCGTGCTTCCGTAGGACGGGGGGTTTAGATAATAAATAGTAAAATAAGAAACCCTAACATGCTTAACTAATTGACATATCAAAAATGATCAAATAATACGAAATCATCAATTATTACACACATCTTATGTACAATTCCAAAAAAAAAAAAGATATGATTGTAACAACCAACAAAGGTGGTAGCAAAAATAAGTTTTGAAAAGATTTTTTATTTTTTTATTTTTTATGTAGGGGTTTCACCAATTTCCCCATTGATATACACAAATCTAACATGAAATTATCCCATTTATGTGGGACCATAAGCTTGGATTTGTGTCTGATTTTAAACAAAATTTTCAATAAAAAACCGAGAAAGATGCAAACCGATCAAAAAATGGTTGCATATTATTTTAAGAAAATGGGGTTTTTTGATTCTAAGGACTTTAAATGAATTTTTTTTTTTTTAAAAAAAGAATTTATTAAAGGGGTCTTTGGAGAAAAAGGTTTTGATTTTAAAATAAAAGGAATTAATTTTTAAAATAATAAAACATAGAAAACAAAATACCAATCAAAACAAAAGAAAGCGAAAATCACAAAATAAAGATTTAGAAAATCATGTCAATTAAAGTGGTGAGGGTAAGACTAACCTTCATGAGTTTCCAGTGGCCTTCAAAAAAATAAGAATTTAACTAACAATCACTAAGGCATCAAATTTATGACTTCCTAATCAAACAAACTAACAAAATATTACCCAAGATTAATATTTAGATTTCAAGAAACACATGAATTAAAATAAAAATAACCAATCAAATATTAAAGCCAACAAACTTAGCATATGGAGATAATAATATGGAATCAATTAAGGTAAATTAGCATTTTAACAAAATATGATGAATCAAAGACCAAAGTTCAAAAATCTTGAAGGTATGAAACCAATGACATGTAATTAACTGGATTAATTATCTAAAATTCCTAAAGCTCATACTAAATGTCAATAGATCAAAGCCAAAATTACCATACTTAAAACATGAAAATAATTACACGTGATTGACTTAATTAATTAAACAAAATTATAATTAACTGTAAAATTGGATGAATGGATTAAATTCAAAGTTAATGAAATAAAAAACACACAAACACATTCAATACTAAAAATAATTAATACTAGATTAAATTAAGGACATCATCATCATCTAATAAGATTGGATAAACTATCAAATTGAAATCACAAATATATTTAAACTAAAGCAAATAAATAAATTAACAAAATAAAATTAAACTAAGATCGAAATTAAAAATATGAAATTTGTCTAAGAAGGTTAATCTAACAATTGAATTAAAATCATGAACGCATTTAGATTATAAAACAAATTAAAATCAAACTAAATTGAAATTAAATTCTACTTAATAAAATTATTGGAATATTAAAAACTCAAACTTTACTTGATACAATCATTTAAACTAAAGAATTAAGATCCATGAATGTTTTTAAGTTAAAAACGAATTAAAATTAAAGTAATTGGAATTAAAAACACAAACTTTATTTAGCGTGATTATTTAAACTAAAAACGAATTAAAATAAAACTAATTAGGATCACTAACACATTCAAATTAAATCATAAACTAAAACTAAGTTAATTTGAAATTAAAGAAAGTAAACTTTATCTCACAAATGATTTAAACTAAGGAATTGAAATCATTAACGCATTCAAATTAAATTATAAACTAAAACTAAATTAATCCAAAAAAAAAAAAAAATTAAACTTTATCTCTTAAATTACTTAAACTAAGGAATTAAAATCACAAACATATTTAAACTAATAGCTAAATTAAAATTTAAACTAATTTGGGATTTTAAAAATGTGAACTTTATCTATCAAGAATACTTAAACTAATGAATTAACGTCTCAAACACATTTAAACATATAGGAGAGATTAAAATGGAACTAAATTAAAATTAAAAATAAGAACTTTTCTAATACGATTAATTAAACTAACGAATTAAAATCGCAAAAACATAATAGGATAGATTAAAATCAAACTAAATTGAAATTAAAAATAAGAAGTTTTCTAATAGGAATAATTAAACTAACGAATTAAAATCACAAACATATGGGATAGATTAAAATTGAACTAAATTGAAATTAAAAATAAGAACTTTTCTCATATGAACAATTAAATTAACGAATTAAAACGACAAACACTAAACATAAAAGGTAGATTAACAGTGAACTAAATCAAAATTAAAAACAAAACTTTTCTAATAGAAATAATTAAACTGACGAATTAATATCACAAACACATCTAAACATAAAAAATATATTAAAATTGAACTAGATCAAAATTAAAAATATGGACTTTTATAATAGAAACAATTAAATTAAAGAAAACTACAAACACATCTAAACATAAAAGATAAATTAAAACTAAATCGAATTGGAATAAAAAAAGGGAACTTTATCTAAAGGGGTAAATTAAACTAAAGAATTAAAACCACAAACACATCCAAACTAAAAAAGAAAACAAATTAAAACTAAATCGAAATTAAAACAAGAAATTTATTATATAGGATTAATTAAATCAAAGAACTAAAATCATTAAAACACTCAAGACTAAAAGGATAAATCAAAACGAAATCAAAGATAAATTTGAAAGCGTACACTTACCTATAAACTGTTATTTGTGGAGATTTTGTGGACTGCTCCTCCTTTTTTTATGGTTATCTGTCGACTCTTCAAAGTTCTTCGCACGTCCTCTCAAAAGAATTGCTCTCGTGTCCTCTCTGCCCTCCAAAAGAAAAGTCTCCGTGTGAAAATTCTTTCCGCCTATTCCCCTCCGAAAAAAAAAAAATTCCTCTTATGCTTGGATTCTCTCCTTTATTTATAAGGCAGCCCACTCCTTATGGAATATCTTATTTCCATTTTTTTCCTACGTGCACGTGGATATGGGAAGTCCATTATGTGTGGCTCACTTGGAGATTTCCCCAAGGATGCAGTCATATCTTGTTTGGTAAGTGATCAAATCCCCTTTAATCTTCTTTCCATATGCTCCCGGATGTTCCTGAGCTGTGATCTGCCCACTTTCTATATGCAGCCCAGATTCTTTCTTCAAGCAAATCATATGCAGCCCGGATTCCTTCTTAAAGTCGTGATCTGCCCACTTTCTATATGCAGCCCGGATTCCTTCCAAGTTTTCCTATTTGGTCGTGATCTCCTCTCCTTGATGGCTCCAAGTCTCATGCAAAATTAAAAATAAAGTTGAAATAAGAAATCATGTAATTGGAAATAGAATAAAATAAAATATAAAATCAAATCACATAGCCACAAAAATCCAAAATGTCAATTCATGGAATTAAAGAATAAATGAATAAGTGAGTAAATAAACAAATAAATTGATAAGGGTATAAAAATAAATATTAGATGTATGCAATTAAAAAAAAATCAAGAAATTAAAGTAATGCAACGGATTATAATAATTTAAATTTCAAACTCAAACCTTCAAAAATAAAAATAAAAATAAAAATAAAAATAAAATAAAGATAGAATAAAAATTCATTTCATGTAATAAAAAGTCAAGCCAACACTCATCTTATCCTGAAAAATAAGTAACCAAAATCAAGCACATGCCTAAGTGAACTATTCCAAAAGAAGTGTCCAAGTGACCTATTCTGAAAGATTGTCTAAGTAACCTAGGGTGAATGTGTGCAAGCTAGAAGGTGCCAAGTGCATCTAAATGGGCCTAAGGTGATGCTTAATGGGCCAAGTGTATCTAAATGGGTCTAGGGTGCCTAAGTGGGCTTAAGTCTAAATTAGGGCTGCCAAGAGTCACAATGGGGTTAGATAAATCCCTCAACAAAGTCCCCAAGGTGGCTCAAAAAAGGTAAGTAGTATGAGTAGCTATGGGCCACTAAGGAACTACTGTGGAGCACTAGAAGTGAACTTAAAGACATGTGCTAAAGGGACAAAATTGAGGGTCTACAAATATGCCCCTCTTCAGTATAGATCGCGAGTGTAAGGAATATGAGTAAAAATACGAATAATGAACGGAACGAAATGAACTATATCGAAGAACTGAAGAAGGACCGGAGATTTTGTCTTAGCACATGGCGAGAGTAAGGTTGGAACACAGGGCTGCAACGACAAGGATGGAACTACTCTATGTGGGGGGAATGACAATAAAGAGATAAAGGTATGTGACAAGTAGCACAAAGATGGAAAGATGTGAAAAGGATGACTCAAAGTCATGGATGAGATGAATGACTCTAGGTCATGGATAAGATGAACGACTCTGGGTCAAAAATAGGATAAACAACTTCGGGTCGAAAATAGGATAAATGACTCTGGGTCGTGAATAGGATAAACGACTCTGGGTTGCGAGCTCAAGTCTATAAATGCTAAGAATGACTCTAGGTCATAGATGGAGTGAATGACTCCGGGTCATGAGCTCAGGGCTTTAAATGGAAAGAAATTACTCTGGGTCATAAATGAAAATAGACTCTGGGTCAAGAACTCAGGGCTCTAAACGGATAGTCGATCAGGATGCTTTCCGGCTCATGGTGTCGGGTCGAGGCCACTCACAATTGGCTAGAATGATGAAACGAAACATCTCAGGGATGTGAAGGATGTAAACGACTCTGGGTCTTGAGCTCAGGGCTCAAGATGTCATGAACGACTTTGGGTCATGGTGCAATGAGTAACTTAGGGTTACAATGAATAGCTCGAGTCTAACTTAGGGTTACAATGAATAGCTCAAGGCTATGGATGGAATGAATGACTCTGGGTCATGATGCAATGAGTAACTCAAGGTTACAATGAATAGCTCAAGGCTATGAGCTCCGGGCTTTATGACTGATCGGCTAGAAAGAGAGTGCGATACGCAAACTCCAAGTCATACCACTCATGGGCGACCAAATGATGCAGGCTCAGCTCAGGGCTGGAAAGACTCTGGGTCTTAAATAAGAAGTGATAGTTCAGGGCTATGAGACTCAGGGCCTAAGAGGAAAAGGATAGCTCAAGGCTACAAGGCTTAGGGCCTAAGAGGAGAAGGATGGCTTAGGGCTACGAGACTCAGGGCCTAGAAGGAATGGATAGCTTAAGGCTATGAGGCTCAAGGCCTAAGAGGAAAATGATAGCTCAGGGTTACGAGGCTCAGGGCATAGAAGGAGTGGATAGCTTAGGGCTGTAAGACTCAGGGTCTAAAAGGAACAGATAAATAATACTAACTCGAAAGTGGATAGGAAATAAATGGGCTCAAAACCGTACACTCAAAATGCCAAGAGTCGGACTACTGAACTCAAGAAGGGAAATATGCCCCATTATCTAGGGTGTTTGCAGTGCTGAAACAACCAATAAATCAATCATCCGCTGAAATCAATAGCTCAGAAACCGATGCATCATGACAAACCTCTGAAAAGTCTAAACTGAAAGAACTCTCTCTGTGTCTCAAAAGTTGCTCTGTCGACGGATCTCAAAAGGTAAATCTCAAAGTGTGTATATCGTGGCTCATCTAAAAACAAATCTCAAAGTGCACAAAATACTGCTCATCTGGGTAATCCAATCTTCAAGGTAACAATGACGAAAACAAATCTATTCCATGAACATCTAGCTAAAGGATCCACCCATGCTCCTCGAGTAAAACCCGATATGATCCATCTCTATCTCAACAAATCCTTATAGGGGTGTCCTGATGAAGTCAATCGTCGGAAGCTCTAGACTGACACTCAATCTAAAACTAAGTTGGCCACTGTCTCAATCTCAAGGATACTAAAAGAAAATGGGGAAATATGCCATAGTATAAGATCCGATATCAAAGTCATGAGGTAAACAATCGACACTAATCATCCATCCTCATACCACTGCCCAAACAAATCTCGTAAAGGAGAGGGGAATATGCCCCAGTATGGATATCTGATGTCGAAGTTATGAGATAAACAACCAACAATGATCATCCATCTATGTACTGCTGCCCGAACATAATCTCATCATGGAGAGGGGAATATGCCCCAATATGGATATCTGATGTACAATAAAGAATCCGTCAAAATCAATCAAACATCTCTATAACCATGGATAGGAATAGTCATATCATCCAACAACAACTAGAAACCTCAGAGAAAAGGGGAAATATGCCCTAGTGTGGATATCTGATGCACAATCAAAATGATGAATCCAACATCATCAATCAACTGTTTCCAACTCAACAATAATCCGCTAAGAAATCAGAATGAAGTATCAACCGATGGCTCAAGGAAGACACTTTAAATCTGATCTCAAATGAATAACCAAAATGATGAGGAATATGATAATCTCGAGAGTAGAAGCACATCTCTGATGAATCCCTAACTAAATCTAATGGGAATCTGGTGACCTCAAAATGGGGAAATATACCCCAATATATAAGATCTATACACTACACTGAAAACTGCCTCCAACTCAAAAATGATCCACTAGTCTATCTAAAAAATACTCCGCAAATGGAACCTAGAATCATAAAAACTGTCAATAAGCTCAACAATGCTCCACTAGAATTGATATCATCTCAACATACTCTACTAGGGATCTCAGATCAATGAAAAAAGGCCCAAACTCAAAGAAAGTGCTCCATTAGGGGCTCATCTCAACCGAATGAAAGGGGAATATGCCCCAGTATGGATATCTAATGTCAACAAAAGGACGAATCCGATATCATCAATGAACTGTCTCCAAACTCAAAAATCCATCAAACATCAATATGTCAAGCAAGAGAGAGACCAAATGCTTCCAAAAGTATCTTCCATAAAAGAGAAAATGGTAACAACTATACTTCGACCAGTCTACAAAAGCCTGTCCAAGTGAAGACTGTCAAAGATAACGTCTGATCTCATGGCCTCAGGGTGGTCTTAAGACACGGGACGTAACGTAGGCCAAGGTGATAGGGTGAAAGAAATGAAGGGAAACTAGGTTCAAATACCCAATGATCAAACTCATACCCTCGTGTATAAGATGTAATGCATAGAAAAAAATCTCATAAGCCATGGACCTAAAGGTAACCAAAGGAAATGTCAAGGGCGAAATGAGAGAAAGAATGAGTGGTCAAACCATCAATGAAACATGTGAATGATGTGAAAAGGTATCGAATAAAAAAACGTGTATAAATATGTAGGAAATGGATAAAAAGTGGAACGAAGATCTGGAAATGGGTGAGGAGATACAAAGTAAGGCAATAAGAAAATGGAATGAATGATGATCAATTCGTATCAGTACAATAAACGAAAGTCATATAACCAATGATGTAATAGTGGATAAGACAATGATCTGGAGACCTTAGTAAAAGGTCACTCATCTCTCATACCTAACACATATCTACCATGACTCGAGAAGTATAGGATACCATAGAACCCTCACATGAACCCCCAACACTCCAAATGCATAACAAGAGTGGCTCAAGGAGTGAAAACTTGTATAAAAATCTCATAAGAACCCACAATGACTAATATACCCAGTAAATAAACCTCAAAAGATGATATAAGTGCCCAATGGAGCAAGATACCATACACAAACATGTCATTGCGTTTTTTTTTTATTTTTGAATGCGCATCTTCTGATCATCAATAAATTGGACTCCAATGGGAAAGGTACAAGGAGTGAACAAACTCTCTCAAACCACTGATGAATACATGAACCCCAATCCATGAGACAACCTCTCAAACTAAAATCTCTGAATCGATGCCAATTGATGGGATGGATGGAGTGATATGACTGCCTTCTTTTGCACCAAGATGTGAAGAATCATCAACCCAAGAAAGAGAAGAGATAAGATGAAACAAATAATGATAAACGCAAGAAAGATAATGAAAATGTGATGATAGTAAAATAGAACAAACGGGGGCGATAAGGGGATGGTAACAAAAATGAGAAGATAGGCCTATAAGTCTAAAACTCATGAGACTTTCCTAGCAAAGCATGCATATACATCAAAGGGCCCCAACCCGGGTGTAGAAATGGTAATCAAGGCTATAAGAAAGAAATAAGGCTATAACATACTACGTGAGGCTCAATGGGCTAGCAACAGTTTAATACATTAATAAAGGTGATAAGGTATAAGGCTGACTGAAATGATGGCCACCCATCTTGCGACCCTAATCTCAAACATACTACTTCTTCAACTAATCCACATTGGTAGGCTTTGAAAATTGGTTTCCATTTAAGTCGGTCAACCATGCAGCCCCTTCTGGAGTCAACTCTCGAATAACATAAGGCCCACTCCAACTAGGTCTGAACTTCCTCTAAGGTCTCCAATCAAACCTTTGAGAATCCTCAAAACTAAATCCCATTTTTGTAATGGTCTAGGCTTAACCCGTTTCCTGAAGGCACGAGCCATCTTCCTTTGATAAGCCTGAACATGATCGGTTGCTCTCAATCTCTTCTCATCTAAAAGGTTAAGTTGGTCAAACTGAGTCTGAGCCCACTCTGTCTAAGAAATCTGCTGCTTAAGGATTACTCTCAAAGAACCCATCTCTGTCTCAACCGGCAAAACAACCTTCATACCATACACTAGAAAGTAAGGTGTAGCTCCTATAGAGGTGCGAAAAGAGGTACGGTATGCCCACAATGCAAAAAGGAGTTTCTATGACCAATCTCGAGAAGTTTCAACCATCTTCCTCAAAATCCTCTTAATATTCTTATTCGCAGCCTCTACTGCCCCGTTGGTCTGTGACCTATATGCTGAAGATCTATGATGTCGGATGCCATACTTCTGTAACAAAGTATCTACCTCAGCTCGAAAGTGCACTCCTCTATCTGAAATCAACTCATGGGGAACCCCATAACGACAAATGATGTGTGACTTGATGAAACTGGCAACCCTAGCAGATGTCAACCTCGCATATGATGAGGCTTCCACCCACTTGGTGAAATAATCTATGGCAACTAGGATGAACTCATGACCATTGGAAGATTTTGGTGAAACCTTCCTAATAATATCAATGCCCCATACTAAAAATGGCTATGGCGAGGTCAAAGGGTGTAACTCTGATGGCGGAGCATTAATGAGATCACCATGAATCTGACACTCTAGGCATTTCTAAACAAACTGACAATAATCTGTCTCCATAGTCAACCAGAAATAACCCGTCCTCATAATTTTACGGGCCAACATGTGTCCTCCCATATGTGGACCACAAACTCCTGCATGAACTTCTCTCATCACTCAATACAAAGGCTCGATCTAAACATAATAGAAGCATACCATCAACTGATCACCTGTATAAGATATCTTTACAAATCACAAATCTAGTAGCCAAATGCCTCAGTGCTCTCTGATCCTTGGCAGTGGCTACCTCAAGGTATGTGTCAGATCTAAGAAACTGATAAATGTCATGATACCAAGGTAGATCATCCTAGACCTCTGTTTCTCCAATCAAACAACAGTAGGCGGATGCAAATCTCAACTCAATCAGCAATGGACGTACAACTACATCAATCGGAATGTCCACAGAAAAAGTTAGGGTAGCTAAGGCATCGTCAAATCGGTTCTGCACTCTAGGCAGATGAACATATCTCAAGTCATCAAATCTCCCAACCAGTAACTCCAAATAAGCGTGATACGACCTAAGTTTTACGTTCCTAGTCTTCCAATCTCCCTGAATTTGTTTGAGTACCAGATTGGAGTCACCAAATACCTCTATCTGTCTAATGCCAAGCTCCAACGCAGTCTCCAAACCAAGTATACAAGCCTTATACTCAACTATATTATTCATGATAGGATGTCGATCAGAGAATGTCAAACGAACAGACCTCAGAATGTGATCATTCTAAGGGGATGCCAACATAACACCTATCCCATACCCTGATTGATTGGCTGCACCATCGAAGTACATGCACCATCCTGATAAGCTAGTCATAGCAACAAACTCCTTATCTGGAAAATCATCATCAATTGGTCTATCCTCAGATGTCGGTAGTGAGGCTAGGTGGTCGGCGACAATACTTCCCTTAATAAACTTCTAAGAAACGTACTGGATATTGAACTCTGTCAAAAGTATGAGCCATCTCATCAGTCTACCAGTCAATGTAGGTCTATCAAATAAGTATCTCAATGGATCTAGGCGGGATATCAAATGCAGTGAGTACTCTGTCATGTAATGCCTCAATCTCTTGGTAGCCCAAACTAGTGCTAAGCATAGGTGCTCAATCATAACATACTTCATCTCATACTCCAGCATCCTCTTGCTAAGATAGTAAATAGCCCGTTCCTTCCCTGAGTCATCAATCTGAGCTAACATACATCCCAAGGCCATGTATGAAACTGACAAATATAGAAGAAGTGGACGTCCTAGCGTAGGAGGAACTAAAACAGGATGAGAAAGCAAATACTCCTTAATCTTCTCAAATGCAAGTTGGCAATCATCGCTCCAAACTGTTGGCTGGTTCTTCCTTAAAAGACGGAAGATGGGCTCACATATGTCTATCAATTTGGCTATGAAACGACTGATGTACTGTAATCTGCCCAGAAAACCTCTAATCTCTTTCTTAGTCTTCGGTGCAGGCATGTCAAGTATGACTTTGATTTTATCTGGATCGACCTCTATGCCTCGCTCATTGACTATATGTCCCAATAACTTCCTAGAAGTCACTCCGAAGGTGCACTTCTTGGGATTTAACCTCAATCTAAACTTTCGGATCCTCTCAAAGAATCTCTCTAGAGCCTCTAGGTGATCTGCTCTGCCTCAGGATTACACAATCATATCATCCACATAAACTTCAACATCCCTATGCATCATGTCATGAAACAAAGTAGTAGCGGCCCTATGATAAGTGGCTCCTGCATTTTTTAACCCAAATGGCATAACCTTGTAACAGTAGGTACCCCACTCGATAATAAAGGTTGTCTTCTCCATATCCTCTAGAGCCATCAAAATCTGATTATACCTTGAAAACCCATCCATGAAAGATAACATCAATAGGCCTGCAGTGCTATCGACCAACAAATCAATGTGTGGGAGAGGAAAGTCATCTTTAGGGTTGGCTTTATTAAGATCTCTGAAGTCAACACAAACTCTAACTTTGCCATCCTTTTTGGGAACAGGGACAACATTAGCCAACCACTCTAGATACTCAACCATTGATATGAATCCAACACTGAGTTGTTTCTGAATCTCCTCTTTCACCTGCAGACTCCGGCGTGGATGTAACCGTCTCAATTACTGCTTAACCAGTTTGGCATGTGGTAGGATAGGTAAGTGCTGTTGAACTATAGAGGAATCAAGACCAGACATGTCCTCATAAGACCATGCAAAGACATCCAAGTATGACCTGAGTAAATGAATAAGTTTATCTCTCTCATCTGTAGATAAGGATGAACCAATTTTCAACTCTCTAGGTTGATCCTCTATGCCAAAATCAATAGTCTCAACATCCCCTGTAACAGGTGAAACTCTTTCATCCACGGGATCAGAGTCATGATCAGAAGAGTCCCTATTTGGATTGGGTCGTGCAACCTCATCATCTATGTCAAATATCTGTGAAGTGGGTGAGTGGGGTGCAGATATAGAGGTACTATCATAAGAGGCAGACGAATACTAAAAAATACTCAAATCCATAAATGAAGCAACATAAACATCGTCAGAGTGGGAGACAAATCCCGATAAAACATCAAAAGAAAGAAGTGGGTCCACAAGGTTGGACGCTCCCTCAACTGGGCTAACAGTGCCCTCAAACAAACTACTATCATCCTCTAGAAGCTCTGGAACAAGAATAATCTGGGTCCCCTCAAGAACCTCAATGGTAGACACCCCAAACATATCAAATGGTGAAACAAGCTTAAGTTGAACAATGCTGGCAATCTGGCTCACGATCATCATGTCCATCTCATCTCGGTACTCATCATGAGGCACAACTCCATCAATCATCTCAGTATGATCAACAATCACTCCATCATCAGTGATCTCCTCTGGAAAGCATAGAGACAACATGATAGCTCGATCTGGAGATGTAGGAGTAATCGTCATAGAAACAGAAGTGCCAGGAGCCCCATCACTCAACTGTAACTGGTGAAATAGATGCTGAAGCTCAATCTCTCTATCTGTATGAACCACATTGTGAATCTCCTCTATACGGGGTCGAATCTCTGATCCTCTGACAAAGTAGTCGGCCAAACTCATCCTATAGGGTCGAATAGGATAATCAAATGGTGTGTGGGATAAACGGGCTCTCACCCTCTCCTTGCGCAGCCGCTTCATGTAACGGTAATAAACCTCGGTAGGAATGAACCCAAGTCTAAACGTCGTATTATGGTCAATGGTAGTTATAAACTCGCTGGGTCCCTACTGACGTCGTCCTAACCCCATACCAGGTAGAAATGTCATACCCCTCATCATATCGAGAACCACTATGCTATTGTGCTGATCAAATGACATAGCCACAAAGTCTCTACAAAAATCCTCAATCTCGAGAGTCTGTATCTCATCAAAAGTAAATCCAGTAAAAAATAGGTCATCCTCACTGTGACTAATATGAAGAACTGGCTCGGAAGAGGCTAACCTATCTCTGGTAGACTGTACTGTGACAACCTGCTCATCATGAATGAACTTCACCTTCTGATGAATGGAAGAAGGGATAGCTTTGGCTTTATGTATCCAAGGTCGGCCAAGTAATAGGTTAAAAGATGTAGGAATCCTCAAAACCTGGAACAAAGTAGAGAATGTGGCTGGACCAATATGCAAATCAATCACCAAGGTACCCACAACCTCCCTCTTAGTGTTATCATATGCTTTAACTGTTTGAGTAGAATGATCAAAATTTGAAGGTGAAAAACCAAGGGCTTCAGTAGTGGCTAAAGAGCAAACGTTCAGGGTTGAGCCATTGTCCAGCAGGACAGATGAGACTCTATGGCCTGAACAACCAACTGTGATATATAGAGGGCGTACATGGTCTGAACCCTTAAGTGGCAAGTCATCATCTGAAAACACAATGCAAGTGGCCCTGCCGACCGTCATCATATGAATCAATCTCTCTGGAGTGGTGGTAGTCTCTACCTTGATCTGACTCAAGGCTTGAATCAAAGCATCTCTATGAGTACTGGATGATGCTAATAAACTCCAAATAGAAATACGGGCCTGAGTGCTCTGTAGCTGTCTCAAAACTTCATCATCTTCTCTCCTAACCTCCTCATGAGAGATGCACCCTCAAATGGTCTGACTGCTGGTGGTGGTGGTTAAGTTATCCTTCCACTATGAGTCACAATCTGTATCTCTCTTCCCTCTGAATCATCATCCTCTGGCCATAAAGTGAACGAGACAAAAGTATCCTGACATCCAATAATCAAGGGTGTAAGATGAGTAAATTGGAATGGTGCCTCATCTAGGATCAAACTGAATGGTGTAAGGGCTTGAGGACCCAATGAAACCCCATCAATCTCATAACTGTCATGCAAAACAATCGGCTCGGGTAATCTATCATCCTAACTCAACATATGTATACTGTCATCCTCTATAAGGTCTATGTGATGAATATCTCCTAGAGATGGAAGCACTGCGTGTGTAGAATGGGCAGGAAGAGGGTTAGTGGTTACACTTGGCTGCCCCAAGTTAACCAAACCCTAGTCTATCAAATCCTGAATAACATGTCTCAAGGCGTTGCAGTGATCCATGTCATGTCCTGGTCCCTGATGATAAGAACAGTGTAGGTCAAATCTGAAACGAGGCGGTACTGGCTGAGGTACTGGCTTGGGTGCCAATGGAGTCAATAATCCACCCTCTATGAGCTTCTGAAAAGCTCAACTCAAAGGCATATCCAACTGAGCGAACTGACGTGATGACCTCTGCACATAAGTGGTGGTATGCAGAGCTCGGGGTCAAGTGTATGGGGCAGGAGGTCTCTCTATGACATGTGCGGTAAAAACAGGCTGTGAGACTGGATGTAGGTAAGTAGGAGTAATGGGTTTGGAGGGAGCAGGTGGCCTATACTACACATGGGGTGATGGTGGATAGTAGAATCCAGAAGTCTGCCTAACTATTTGATAGTGCCTAGGAGGTCTCATCCCTACTAAACTGATAGCACCAACATCTCCTGATCTCTGTCCTCTTAAAGGCTTCTTCCCCTTAGAATCAGTAGGGGAAGACTCGGGCCACAATCCTCTAGCAATGCCCTCCTCTATACCATACAAAGCTTGTACCAGAGATCTAAAATCCGTATAGGGAAATCCCATCAAGTGTCTAGCAAATCTAGGCTGCAATCTCCTCATGATCATGCTAATCTGATCCTTCTTTGAAGGACGATCAATGATCTGTGAAATTTTCTCCCTCCAGCGGGAGATGAATGAAGTGACTGACTCCTCCGGCCTTTGTCCCAAAGCCTCTAACTCTCTCCTCGAAACATCAATGACAGTGTTAAATGCAAACTGTCTCAAAAACTCCTAGGCCAAGTCATCCCAAGTCCTACGGGGTGATACATCCAATGAAGCGAACCAACGTTGTACTGCACCACTCAAGGACATAGGGAAAAACATAACCATCTGGGCCTCATCCAGTCTATGGGCCCTCATAACTGTACTATAAAGCCTCAAATGGATGCGAGGACAGTCTATGCCCGTGTATCTCTCAATCTCGGGCATCCTAAACTTGGCCGACAGACGGCCACCTGTGCTCCATCAAAATCCTCCCAAGTAATAACTCCGCCTAAAGCCCTCATCTGTCTCAACCTTTGCTCAAGTCTATCCATACGTGTATGTGGGTCCTCTAAGGTCGAGATAGGCAATGTTACAGGAGACGGGGCAACCTCGGTCTGACTATGCAAAGTGAAAGGTATAGCTTGTGGTACTGACTGATTGGGTGGATGAGGTGGCGGTACTGTGGTATCGAACTGGGCATTCTCCTGAACTGGGACCTATTGGGTCTGTTGTCCATCTATCCTCTGACCAAGGTCACTATAGCCTCCTGGATAGAAGCCATGGCTGCGGCAAACTGGTCAACGGTAACTATCTGTGAGTCCATATCCCTCTGATCTAACTGGTCTGATACTCTGGTCAATCTACCTCCAACTCTAATCCATAAAGGTGAATCCAAATCGGTCAAGGTAAACCCTCCTACAAATATGGAAACACTGGATAAGGTGCGGTACGAATGTGACTCTATAGGAATCAACTGACAAGTGCGTAGAAGTAAAGCCCAAATATACTCAATCTGATACTCATCTCTGATCACACCAAAAGGAGACTACATAAGGGATAACCGAACCCAATTGTGACCAAGGCGACTCTGAAGGTCCACAGATGCACCCACGTGTAGGAATGAAATCTTAATTGGGTTTAGGTTAACTTACAAAGTTGAGGTGGCTCTATAGGATAAAATGGGTGGGTTAAAGGATCGATCCCTAGCAGAAGCGATCGTACCATCCGTTGGTACGCAACCCTCTGCACGCCTCCAAGGAGACGGGGTACTTCCATGCAAGGTGGTCATCACCTCCATACATGCACTTCCTCACGTTCCCAGGGGGTTTCTTAATGGTGAAGGCTCTCTCATCTCTCAACACTCAAGGATAATCTAAAGTGCACAATGAAGGATGTGGGTGTATCCGAAAAACCTAAGATCTAAAGTGAGATAGTGAACGAAGACAAGCAATCATACGAACATGCAAGAGAAAAGGTTGCCATGCAACATGCAGTCATGCAAAGCAGATAAATATCAAACAATCAAAGTCCTATCTAGCATATGTGAGAATGAATCATGCTGAAGTGAGCAAGCAATCAAGTGATCATTCAAGGCAATCAAACATGTTAAGATATCATTCCAAACAAACAAGTAGACCAGATCACCTTGCCTAAAAAAGGGGTACCCTCTAATCAACCAATTAAACGCCACATTTTCCTCAATTAGTGTTCAAGCTTGATCCTCGAAATCCCCAGTGGAGTCGCCAATTTGTGGACCCGCATTTTTCACGTGCGCCCCTACTCAATCGACAAGACTTGCTTTTCTATTTGTGAAAAATTAATTTTGGAAAAATTCGCAGTCGCCACTTATTTTATTTTTATTTTAAAGGGAAAATAAAACAAGAAAGAAAAACTCTAAAATGTGACTCCATAATTTTTGGAAAAAGCATGTCTTTAAAAAAACCGAGTTTAGGTCCGGGGATCAGGTTACTTACTGGGAAGGTACCTCTAGGAGATAGCACCCCTCTAAGCCTTAAAGAGGTCTCTACTGACTAAGTTGAGGGAAACGTGACAATTAAATGGTTGATCATGGATACTTAGGTAGGCTAGGTGATTTCAAAAAATAGCATGTCAAATAAGAAAGTCTGATCATAAAAGAGAATCAAAGTGCGTACCTGAACGGCTTCTCAAGTGCTATCATGAAACATAAAAGTTAGTATAGAAATATATCACAACATGTGTTTTTGTCAAAGATAATCAAACAAGCATCAAACATATATCAAGGCAATCAAATAGGATAGCAAGCATGGGCATAGTACGCAATGACAATCATGTTCACGAGGTTTAGAAAGTGGGTATTAGGGAACGTACCTGGATAGCATATATAGCTCATAGCGTGCTTCCGCAAGACAAAGGGGGGCTTAGATAATAAATATTAAAATAAGAAACCCCAACATGCTTAACTAATTGGCATAGCAAAAATGATCAAAGAATACAAAATCATCAATTATTACGCACATCTTATGTACAATTCCAAAAAAAAAGATATGATTGTAACAACCAACAAAGGTGGTAGCAAAAATAAGTTTTGAAAAGATTTTTTTATTTTTATTTTTTTATGTAGGGGTTTCACCAATTCCCCAATTGATATACACAAATCTAACCTGGAATTATCCCATTTATGTGTGACCATAAGCTTGGATTCGTGTCTGATTTTAAACCAAAATTTTCATCAAAAAATCGAAAAAGATGCAAACTGATCAAAAAATGTTTGCATATTATTTTAAGAAAATGGGGTTTTTTTATTCTAAGGACTCTAAATGAATTTTTTTTTTAAAAAAAGAATTTCTTAAAGGGGTCTTCGGGGAAAAAGGTTTTGATTTTAAAATAAAATGAATTAATTTTTAAAATAATAAAACATAGAAAACAAAATACCAATCAAAACAAAAGAAAGTGAAAATCACAAAATAAAGATTTAGAAAATCATGTCAATTAAAGTGGTGAGGGTAAGACCAACCTTCATGAGTTTCCAGTGGCCTTCAAAAAATAAGAATTTAACTAACAATCACTAAGGCATCAAATTTATGACTTCTTAATCAAACAAACTAACAAAATATTACCCAAGACTAACATTTAGATTTCAAGAAACACATGACTTAAAATAAAAATAACTAATCAAATATTAAAGCCAACAAACTTAGCATATGGAGATAATGATATGGAATCAATTAAGGTAAATTAGCATGTTAACAAAATATGATGAATCAAAGACCAAAGTTCAAAAATCTTGAAGGTATGAAACCAATGATATGCAATTAATTGGATTAATTATCTAAAATTCCTAAAGCTCATACTAAATATCAATAGATCAAAGCCAAAATTACCATACTTAAAACATGAAAATAATTACACGTGATTGACTTAATTAATTAAACAAAATTATAATCAACTGCAAAATTGGATATAAACGAATTAAATTCAAAGTTAATGAAATAAAAAACACACAAGCACATTCAATACTAAAAATAATTAATACTAGATTAAATTAAGGACATCATCATCATCTAATAAGATTGGCTAAACTATCAAATTGAAATCACAAATATATTTAAACTAAAGCAAATAAATTAATTAACAAAATAAAATTAAACTAAGATCGAAATTAAAAATATGGAATTTGTCTAAGAGGGTTAATCAAACAATTGAATTAAAATCATGAACGCATTCAGATTATAAAACAAATTAAAATCAAACTAAATTGAAATTAAATTCTACTTAATAAAATTATTGGAATATTAAAAACTCAAACTTTACTTGATACTATCATTTAAACTAAAGAATTAAGATCCACGAATGTCTTTAAGTTAAAAACGAATTAAAATTAAAGTAATTGGAATTAAAAACACAAACTTTATTTAGCGTGATTATTTAAACTAAAAACGAATTAAAATCAAACTAATTAGGATCACTAACACATTCAAATTAAATCATAAACTAAAACTAAGTTAATTCGAAATTAAAGAAAATAAACTTTATCTCACAAACTATTTAAATTAAGGAATTGAAATCATTAACGCATTCAAATTAAATTATAAACTAAAACTAAATTAATCCAAAAAAATAAAATAAAATTAAACTTTATCTCTTAAATTACTTAAACTAAGGAATTAAAATCACAAACATATTTAAACTAATAGCTAAATTAAAATTTAAACTAATTTGGGATTTTAAAAATATGAACTTTATCTATTAGGAATACTTAAACTAATGAATTAACATCTCAAACACATTTAAACATATAGGAGAGATTAAAATTGAACTAAATTGAAATTAAAAATAAGAACTTTTCTAATACGAATAATTAAACTAACGAATTAAAATTGCAAAAACATATAGGATAGATTAAAATCGAACTAAATTGAAATTAAAAATAAGAAGTTTTCTAATAGGAATAATTAAACTAACGAATTAAAATCACAAACATATGAGATAGATTAAAATTGAACTAAATTGAAATTAAAAATAAGAACTTTTCTAATATGAACAATTAAACTAACGAATTAAAACGACAAACACTAAACATAAAAGGTAGATTAACAGTGAACTAAATCAAAATCAAAAACAAAACTTTTCTAATAGAAATAATTAAACTAGCGAATTAATATCACAAACACATCTAAACATAAAAAATATATTAAAATTGAACTAGATCAAAATTAAAAATAGGGGCTTTATAATAGAAACAATTAAATTAAAGAAAACTACAAACACATCTAAACATAAAAGATAAATTTAAACTAAATCAAATTGGAATAAAAAAAAAAAAAAGGAACTTTATCTAATGGGATAAATTAAACTAAAGAATTAAAACCACAAACACATCCAAACTAAAAAAGAAAAATAAATTAAAACTAAATCGAAATTAAAACAAGAAATTTATTATATAGGATTAATTAAATCAAAGAACTAAAATCATTAAAACACTCAAGACTAAAAGGATGAATCAAAATGAAATCAAAGATAAATTTGAAAGCATGCACTTACCTATAAACTGTTATTTGTGGAGATTTTGTGGGATTGCTCCTCTTTTTTTTTATGGTTATGTGTTGGCTCTTCAAAGTTCTTCGCACGTCCTCTCAAAAGAATTGCTCTCGTGTCCTCTCTGCCCTCCAAAAGAAAAGTCTCTATGTGAAAATTCTTTCTGCCTATTCCCCTTCGAAAACAAAATTCCTCTTATGCTTGGATTCTCTCATTTATTTATAAGGCAGCCGACTCCTTATGGAATATCTTATTTCCATTTTTTCCTACGTGCGCGTGGATATGGGAAGTCCATTATGTGTGGCTCACTTGGAGATTTCCCCAAGGATGCAGCCGTATCTTGTTTGGTAAGTGATCAGATCCCCTTTAATCTTCTTTCCATATGCTCCCGAATGTGCCTCAGCCGTGATCTGCCCACTTTCTATATGCAGCCCGGATTCTTTCTTCAAGCAAATCATATGCAACCTGGATTCCTTCTTAAAGTCGTGATTTGCCCACTTTCTATATGCAGCCCGGATTCCTTCCAAGTTTCCCTATTTGGTCGTGATCTTCTCTCCTTGATGGCTCCAATTCTCATGCAAAATTAAAAATAAAGTT
Organism: Vitis riparia; assembly: GCF_004353265.1. NCBI lineage: Eukaryota > Viridiplantae > Streptophyta > Magnoliopsida > Vitales > Vitaceae > Vitis > Vitis riparia. The sequence continues at coordinate 35,299 of NW_023269750.1, read as the reverse complement.
GAAATAAGAAATCATGTAATTGGAAATAGAATAAAATAAAATAGAAAATCAAATCACATAGCCACAAAAATCCAAAATGTCAATTCATGGAATTAAAGAATAAATGAATAAGTGAGTAAATAAACAAATAAATTGATAAGGGTATAAAAATAAATATCAGACGTATGCAATTAAAAAAATCAAGAAATTAAAGTAGTGCAACGGATTATAATAATTTAAATGTCAAACTCAAACCTTCAAAAATAAAAATAAAATAAAGATAGAATAAAAAATTCATTTCATGTAATAAAAAGTCAAGCCAACACTCATCTTATCCTGAAAAATAAATAACCAAAATCAAGCACATGCCTAAGTGAACTATTCGAAAAGAAGTGTCCAAGTGACCTATTTTGAAAGATTGACCAAGTAACCTAGAGTGAATGTGTGCAAGCTAGAAGGTGTCAAGTGCATCTAAATGGGCCTAAGGTGATGCCTAATGGGCCAAGTGTATCTAAATGGGTCTAGGGTGCCTAAGTGGGCCTAAGTCTAAATTAGGGCTGCCAAAAGTCACAACAGGGTTAGATAAATCCCTCAACCAAAGTCTCCGAGGTGGCTCAAAAAAGGTAAATAATATGAGTAGTTATGGGCCACCAAGGAACTACTATGGAGCACTGGAAGTGAACTTAAAGACATATGCTAAAGGGACAAAATTGAGGGTCTACACTATCATGTGTTTGCTTAAAATGCAAATGTGATGGTGCCAATTCATAAGTAAGAGGAGTCTTTGCAAGTAAAAAATCTGGTGGTTCAGGTATAGTTTTCTCAAGAAAAGTGTTTTAAATGATAGCAAAAGATGGGGAGATATGTGGTGAATTAGTTCCAAAAGTGGGAATGATTTTCTCTTGAATAAGTGGTTGAAAGAGGCTTGTTTAATATGAGGTTAATAAATTAGAGAACCTCCAAAAATATTTTGAGAAATAGAAGAAAATTGATTTTGTATCTATGCAAAAAAACAAATTAATTTAAATACCAAGGATTGGGGGTCCAATAAGGCTCCATCTTTAAAAACCAATCCACAATAAAAAAAAACCAAGGACTGAGAACACTCATTAGTAATTCCCAACTAAAGCCTAAAAGAAATTTTATTTAAATACCTCACTACAACAAGTATCAATTTTTGTCATGAAAGTGTTTGTCATAAATAAATAATAATTCACCACTATTTAAAAAAAAATTGTCATGAAATTTGTAAATAAAAGCTCATCACTAAAAGTCGTGATCTATGAACCTTCTGTTTCTTCACAAAAAAATTAAGTGTTGGTGACCAAATTGGAATATCACTGAACAATCACATTTTATGACGAAAAAAAAAAATAGAAAATAACAAAATTTTGACACTTGATCCTACCATTTTATAGCTAAAAGAGAAATTTAACTGCTAAGGATTGGGGTCTAATGAGGCTCCTTTTCACAACCAATGCACAATAAAAAACTACAATTGAAAACACTTATGAGAAATTACCAACTAAAGCTCAAAAGAAATTTTATTTAAATACCTCCACAACATTGTAATCTTTAAGTTCATTTTGCATTTTACATAAAGCTTAATGGAAGTGATTTCAAGTCAAAAAGTCCTAAGATCCTCAAGAACTTGAAGTAACCAAAAACAAAATTAAATAAATAAACTAAAATAAACCACCTCTAAGTTTCCATTTCAAGAAGAGGAAAATAGGGTTTCTTCCCAAACAAAATAGGGACTCCAATTACTAGGTGGAAACACTATCCATTCATCCCATGATGTAAATTAGTTTTTCATGAAAGAAGTCTCATGGACTCCTCCTCTCAAGCTTAGAAAACTACTCACAACTCAAAATTAGAAGAACAAATAAAACCATCTTAGAATCTACAATTAAAATCAACATCATGATGAAACATAAAGTGCTCAAAATCTCTAAAAAAAACTTTGAGGAATAAGACTAAAATCAAAGGCTAGTTACTTATGAATAATGCAACGAAAAATTACTAAGCTTAAGAAAAGACGAGTTAATAGAGATGCTAGATGAAACTCCTCAACTTCTTTCCTTCTCCCTAATAACCCAAAGTTCCATTTCTAACGGATATGAGGGCTTTTATAGGTCCCAAAATGTTATCCTAAAAGCTCCTCCACTAGTTGGCATCTTATAAAGAAAATAGATATCCAAGGGTAAGTAGGAAATAGATTATAGAGAATCTTGGATAATTACTATTCTCTAAATAAGGATAATTACTAGTTGTGATATTATAGTTGATTAGAATATCCTAAAAAATAGCTGGTGTCAATCTCTTAAAATAAAGGGTGGTTGTTACAAAACCTATCCTATAAATCTACTTGTGTTGAAGAAATAAAATAATAAAACAAAAGCAATCTCCACTTTATGGTATGTTTTTTTTTTTTCCTACCCAATTTCATGGTATCAGAGCTAGTATCAATTGAGACAAAAAGATGTATAGAACAACCTTCACTGGTGAGTGCAAGGATGCTAGTTTTGAGTCAAAAATCTCTCAACCCATCCCTACAAGTTCATCCGCTATAGCCTCGTTTTCAACTTTTTTAAAAAAAATTCTCCGCTTCAAATTACAACCACGAAACTAAATAATCAAAGTTTCCTTCAATGGTCTCTGTATGCTCTAATGGTGATATGAGGATGAGACCGCCTTAGTTATATGTGGATGGTTCAATAAAAAAACCTAATCCAAGAAATCTCTCTTTTCCAACATGGGATGCACGAAACTCTATGGTTATGGCATTGATTATGAACTTCATGGAAGAATATATCGAGGAATCTTATCTTATATTATTCCATTGCTAAGGAGATGTGGGATGCACTAACTTTAGCATGCTTAGACATGGAAAACTTAACCCAATTTTTTGAACTTGGAAATGGAGCCTATGATTTGAAACTAGGGGAGTTGGATGTTACCTAATAATTCAATGCCTTGACTCGCTTGTGGCAATAAATTAATTGATCTTTATGTCCAAATTCCATGGTCAAATCCTAGGGATGCTAAACTTTACAAAAAGTAAGTTAAAACAGAACGAGTCTGTTTTTTTTTGTAGGATTAAATCCTGATCTTGATGAAGTTAGGGGTTGACTTCTAGGAATCAAACCTTTCCCGTTGATTACTTAAATATTTGTTGAAGTTCAAAGAGTGTCAAACCGAAAATGGGTTATGATAGGTGGATCAAAACCATCATTACCTGAAGTTTCAAAGTTTGTGGTTAAGAATGCCCTAAGAAGTAAAAGATAAACAATCTTTGGTGTGATTTCTATAAGAAAACAAATCACACTAAAGATTGCTACAAGAAGTTACATGGTGAGCCACCAAATTCAAAGGACATTAGAGTTGGAAATCGAGATCACTCTGGTTTTCAAATTTTAGCTGAGATTTCTAACAAACCGGGTCCTAGCTTGAGGTAAAATTTGGAGAACGTACATAGTTCTTGCTTACCAAAGGAAAAATGAAAAAAATTGTACAAACTACTCAAACTATCACAGGACACCACTACTTTATTTCTAGCATATGGAGGTAATGTTAGCTCTTAGTAGTTGTAGTAGGGATCTAGAACCATGAGTGATTGACTCTAGAGCCATAGATCACATGATGGGCTACGAAAAATTATTCTCATCTTATAATCCTAGTTTAGGAAGTTCCAAAGATAAAATAGGAGAAAGATCTCTTTCAATAGTGGTAGAACTAGAGCTATTAGAATTGGTCCTAATATTGAACCACACTTTGTATTGCATGTTCCAAATTTGTCTTGCAATCTTCTTTCTATTAGTAAGTTGACTAAAGATTTAAAGTGTGGTGCTCATTTCTTTGAGTCTTCTTTTGTGTTTCAAGACCTGACTTAGGGGAAGAAGATTGGCAATGCTAAAGAACATGAGGGGTTATATTATTTTGAGAAGGAAGTCGAATTGAATAAATAAGCTCAAATTGTGAGTTGTAAGTCTCTTTCTAAAGAACAAAAAATAATGTTGTGCCATCATAGACTAAGCCACCTAAGCTTTTCATATTTATGAACTTTGTTTCCATCACTATTTCATAATGGAGATTTCTTTCAATGTGAAAATTGTCACTTAGCCAAGCATGTTCATTTCATTTATTCTCCTAAAAAATAAGTCTTCATCATCTTTTTCATTAGTCCATAGTAATATTTAAGGCCCTTCACGAGTTAAAGATTTAATGAAAAAAAAATGATTTATCACATTTATTGATGATCACGCTTGAGTTTGTTGGGTATATATTTTGAAAGAAAAATCAGAACTAGAGTGTGTGTTCAAAAAATTTATGTCATGATTAACACCCAATACAATGTGAACATTAAAATTCTCAAAATAGACAATGAAAAATAATATTTTAAATCTATTCTAGGAAGTTCCCTCTCTAAGAAAGGCATTATTCATCAAATCTCCTACATAATAACCCCACAACAAAATGACATTGTTGAAAGAAACGATCACCACCTTCTAGAAGTAGCTAGAGCCATTATATTCACAAATAATATGTCAAAATACCTCTAGGTGATGTTGTTCTTACTATGTTATCTAATAAATAGAATGCCCACCTAGGTTCTCAATTATGAAACATCGTTAACTTGTTTTCTCAAAGCCTATCCTCATAACCCTCTATCTCTTCACTTCCATTATTACAGATTAGGTCAGGGTGCCAACTCAGCACTACAGTGCTTTTCCCCTTGAGCACAATAAAAATCCTCCTAAAACAGAGCCCAGGTACGCAAGACCAGAGGGTTCCCCTATTTACTCTCCTTTCTAAAGGTTCCTATCCATTTGGTGCCTAACTTGAGCTTCGGAGAGTGTGCCCGGACAACCTGTCCGAACATCCTTTGTGTAGGGGAGAAGTCGGCCCAATTTCCAATTGGTGGGAAGAAGCTTCCACTATCACAACCAATGGAGAAGCTACCTTCAGTTGACCCAGTATCAACATTTCAGTTGACTTGGCTTCAATATTCCACGCATAAGACATCTTTATAATTGCACTATTCTGATTATATATGCAAGTGTTCGCTTATCAAAGAATGTTTTGAATTTGGAAAGTTGGAAGAAAATTAAAAATTTGTTTAAGGTAAAGATTTATTGTTTTTTAACAAAATTAAAAACTTGATGTATTTTAGGAATCTTTGTCCTAAAGGATTATGATTTGATAATTAATTTGTTACATGTTAGGAGTCTTTGTTCTACAAAGAATAGGAATTGGTTTTCTGAAGGTTTGTGGTCCTAGTAAGAAGTCTAATTCCTTTGGTTAGAGTGTGGCTTGAGTATGTGAGATTAGTCCATCTTTGTGGTTTTTGCCAATCTTAAAGGCTTATGTGGAGAAAGCTCTCTTAATTTACTTTGTAGTTTTGATTTGAAAATTAATGGATTAATCATTATTTGAGGATCTAGATAACACATTATTATAGAACCCCGTAAATATTATGTCTCCTTTAATATATAACATTTTTAGAAAAATAAAAATAACAAATCCTATGTGTGAAGAAAACTATTTATGTTTCTCATTACTTGAAACAGAGGTTGGTTCTATTCTACTTATATATATACACAAAAGCAGAGTGTTCTATTTTGCTTACTAATCTATTGCTAACTAATTTGCTAATGCTAACTAATCAAAAATAGAATCTAAAAAATCTTTAGCTAATAGTTGACATGGCAGAAGCTTCCGGAGAGGATGACATGGCTGAAGCTGTTGCAATTATGTTCTTCAGTTGTGCACTATTTGTCGTTACACGCCCCTTCAAACAAAAGAAGGATTCTTTCACCTGGAGTTTGGCCTTAAGTTTCAAGAATCGAGTGATTGAAAGTGGTTTTGTAAACAAATCAACTATTTGATCTACTAAGGGTACAAACCATATATCCAATTCTTTTTGAAGTACTTTATCACAAATAAAATGTATATCAATTTCAATATGCTTAGTTCTAGCATGATAAACGGGATTAGCAGCTAGTGAGGCGGCTCCTTGGTTATCACATTAGATTGCCAGTCTTAATCTCAATTGAAGGGCCAATTTTGTTGCTAGGGACTTGAGCCAAATCACCTCAACTGTCACATGAGCTAAGCCTCGATATTCTGATTTGGTGCTAGACCTAGCAACAACACTTTGTTTCTTTGAGCTCCAAGAAATAAGATCACCTCCTAGATACACACAATAACCACTTGTTGATCTTCCATCATCTGGACAGCTATCCTAGTCTGCATATATGAAACCCACAAGATTTAAAGATTGGTTTGGCTGGAAATGCAAACCATGAGTGATAGTTCCTTTCAAATATCGTAATACCTCTTTTACAAGCTTTCCAAAGTATCTCTGTTGGACTTTGTAAGAACTGACTCAACTTACTAACCACGTATTGTTGGCGTGAGCTGTCTAATGGGATAAGTATAGAAATCTGATTATGTAAATCCCATACTTCAAGGGATGGCCTTATTTTTTGCCGCAAGATATGTATATGCTAGAATAGGTTTCTTTGCTCTGTATCTATATAGTATTGTATTCAACACACAAGGAAACTGAAGAAATAAAGACTACCTTTTGACATGGTATCAGAGCACGTCCCTAGGACCTCTGCTCAGCCATTGTGACCAGAAAAAAACTCCGGAAGACCCACCTGGTATCATCTTCAACTTCATCTTCCTGGTCAGATTCCAGCGCTGCTTCCCTCTGATTCCTGCTACCTCACAGTGCTCCAGCCGGTTATCCGTTAATATACAGCAAATCTTGTCAAACCAGAACCGACAGACTCCATGGCGGAATCTAGAGATATAACACAATCTCTCATTCCCCAGACCGATTCCATCCTTAACGATCTAACTACAAGAATGACCGAGGTCCTGACTAGAGCCCAGACCTCCCCTCAACCTCTGCTTGCTGATTCGTCAACTACTCCGATCGGTATCAAGTTGGAAGGATCCAACTATGCCTTATGGTCCCAGGTTGTCGAGATGTATATCTCTGGCAAGGACAAGCTGGGATATATCAATGGAGATTCTCCTCAGCCTCCAGAAACCGATCCTTCATTCAGGAGATGGCGCACCAAAAACGCCATTGTCAAGGGATGGTTGATCAATTCAATGGACCCTTCCTTGATTGCCAATTTTATCCGATTCCCAACTGCAAAACAGATTTGGGATTCTGCTGCTATAACCTATTTTGATGGGACAGACACGTCTCAAGTCTATGATCTCCGACGTCGGGTTACTCGTATGAAGCAGGCGGGTGGATCCATTGAAAAATACTACAATGACCTTCAAGGGCTGTGGCGAGAAATCGATTTTCGTCGTCCTAACCCGATGGAGTGTGCTATTGACATACAGAAATACAATTCCATTCTACAGGAAGATCGAGTTTATACTTTCCTTGATGGACTAGATGACAGATTGGATAAAACTCGGAGTGATGTTCTACAAATCAAACCATTCCCTACGGTGGAACAGGCCTATGCATTTGTCCGTAGGGAAGTAACAGGCAGACCGTGATGATCTCGGGTGCAGATACTCCTCCAGGAGCAGTTATGGCATCCAAAGGGATCAAAGGCAGCCATCACCAGATGCCACCGAAACCTGGAGCTCTTTCCCTAAGCAGCGGGAAATCCAACTCCTCATTCAAAACTAAACCACCATCTGACGACATGAAGTGTACCCATTGCGGCAACTCTAAACACACCCGTGACACCTGCTTCAAACTGCATGGATATCCAGATTGGTGGAATGACCTTCAAGCACGGAAAAAACGGGAAATCATTGCTAATGATAACCACACTGGGAGAGCTGCTGTGGTTACCTGTGATGCTTCGTTATCCCTCATTCCTCAAGCCGAATCTTCACATGATTCAGGTACTTCGAGTAAGGCATTTCATATCTTTACTCACAAGGATGATGAGGACTGGATTCTCGACTCTGGGGCAACAGACCATATGACATTTGATTCAAAGGATTTCTCTAATACAACTCAGCCGAGACGGAGCTGTGTTGCAAATGCTAATGGGGTCACCTATCCAGTTACAGGGGCTGGAACAGTGACTTTATCTCCTTCCCTTTCATTATCTAATACATTACTTGTACCCTCTCTTTCAAATAGACTGATGTCTGTAAGCCAAGTTACTTCAGATCTTAATTGTGTGGTATTGATGTATTCTACTTTTTGCCTTCTTCAGGATATTCTCACCAAGGAGATAATTGGGCGTGGTACTAAGAGGGGGGGGGGGGGGGGTTATACTACGTGGATGCCTTCAGTTCGGGAAGAGCAAATCACATGCGCCACAAGGTTGGTAACAAGGAAAGGCAGATTTGGTTATGGCATCATCGACTTGGGCATCCATCATTTGGGTATTTGAAGCACTTATTACCTGGGTTATTTTCAAATGTAACACATTTAGATTTTAAATGTGATACTTGTATCTTAGCCAAAAGTCATAGGGCTTTTTATCCCATGAGCATGCATAAAAGTATGATTCCTTTTGATTTAATACATTCCGATGTTTGGGGACCTTCACTAGTAACTACGTCTTCTGGTCATCGTTGGTTTGTAATATTTGTTGATGACTGCACACGAATGACATGGCTTTACCTCCTAAAACACAAAGATGAAGTATTTTCTATTTTTCAATCATTTCATGCCATGGTTCAGACACAATTCTCTGCAAGAATTAAGATACTTCGTTCTGACAATGGAGGGGAATATGTTAATCAACAATTCCAGACATACTTCAACAACCATGGTATTCTCCATGAAACCTCATGTTCACAAACCCCACAACAGAATGGTATTGCTGAAAGGAAAAATAGGCATATCTTAGAAACTGCCCGTGCTCTATTGATCAATGCACATGTGCCGAATAGATACTGGAGTGATGCTGTTACCACAACCGTGTATCTACTGAACCGCATGCCCACCAAAGTCTTACAATTTCAGACTCCACTAAAGGTGCTTTCTTATCATGTCTCCTTACCGACTGTTTTGATGATTCCTCCCCGAATTTTTGGTTGTGTTGCTTTTGTCCACCTCCATAAAAATCAACGCACTAAGTTGGACCCATGTGCTGTCCGGTGTTTATTCTTGGGGTATGGAGTACACAAAAAGGGATACAGATGCTACGATCCCATTGCTAAAAGAACCTACATTACCATGGATGTCACCTTTCTTGAATCTGAATTTTTTTTTACACCGATATCCAATTCCCCTCTTCAGGGGGAGATCTATGGTGAAGAACGGAATTGGTCTGATGTTGAAGTGTTAGACGTTGGTGACAATCCAACACATCCGAATGATGACAACGACATGGTTGAACATGATCCTGTACCTGAACCTTTGAGAACTGAAGCTGAACCAGTACCTGAATCAGCGGAAAATGCAGAATCTGGTGTATTCCCTCACTCTTTAGTACCCAACGACCCTCCTACTGAGAATATTCCTGAGGTAAGCTCTCCTACCACACCTTTACAAACTAATGCTATAGATACATCTGCGGGTTATGTTCTACCTTTTAGACACAATCGAGGCAAGCCTCCAAATCGATACTCCCCAGACATAGAAGAACGACGATCCAAGTATCCAATAGCCAATTATGTGTCTACACAAAGATTATCTGAACCTCTCAGAGATTTTGCACATACACTCTCCTCATGTCAGATTCCGAGTAGGGTTGAAGAAGCTTTCTCAGATCCGAAATGGGCTCAAGCTATAAAAGAAGAATTGGAGGCGTTGCAGAAAAATAATACATGGGTTTTGAGTGTGTTGCCGGAAGGGAGGAAGACAGTGGGGTGCAAGTGGATTTTCTCTATTAAATATAAAGCAGATGGGTCGATTGATCGATACAAGGCGAGGTTGGTAGCAAAGGGTTATACACAGAAACATGGTATAGATTATCAGGAAACTTTCTCACCTGTAGCAAAACTAAAAACTGTTAGAGTTCTGTTATCTCTTGCAGCAAACTTAGATTGGCCATTGCACCAACTTGACGTAAAAAATGCCTTCCTCCATGGTGATCTTGAAGAGGAGATTTACATGGATATTCCACCAGGCTATACTGCTACATCAGAGGCAAAGATCGCATGTAGGTTACAACGAGCATTGTATGGACTAAAGCAATCACCTCGAGCATGGTTTGACAGGTTGAGTTCGGCAATGAGGAAGTATGGATTTCAACAAGGCCACTCTGCCACTTACAATACCCCGTCGCGTATTTAAGTCGTCTGCAAAGGATTCTACCCGCCGCTCGGTCGGAATGATACTTCAAGGCGGCCCGTGCGGCTCGTCCTAAAACATCGATTGGGAAAAATAACAGCCCTCATAGTCTATGTAGACGACATGATAATTACAGGGGATGATGTAGAAGAAATAGCCAAGCTTCAAGATCAATTGTCAACTGAGTTTGAGATGAAGAACTTGGGGGGGCTTAAATATTTTTTGGGCATTGAAGTGGCAAGGTCAAGACAAGGCATATTTCTTTCCCAAAGGAAATATATACTAGACTTGCTGGCCGAGGTGGGATTACTAGAGTGTAAGCCTGCTGATATTCCAATTGTCCAAAATCATAAACTTGGAGAATATGTAGACCAGGTACCAACGGACAAACAGAGCTATCAACGGTTAGTGGGTAAACTCATCTATTTATCTCATACTCGGCCAGACATTGCTTATGCTGTGAGTGTAGTGAGTCAATTCATGCACCGGCCGAGTGAAGACCATATGGATGCTGTAATGCGAATCCTTCGTTATTTGAAGTCCTCTCCGGGGAAAGGGCTTATGTTCTCAAAGAATGGTCATTTGAAGGTTGCTGGCTACACAGATGCGGACTGGGCAGGGAACATACAGACAGGAAATCCACTGCTGGGTACTTTACTTTTGTGGGAGGCAACCTAGTTACATGGAGGAGCAAGAAACAGAAAGTAGTTGCCCTATCTAGTGCTGAAGCTGAATTTCGGGGATGGTCAAGGGAATATGTGAGCTCATTTGGCTGAAAAAGCTGCTAGCTGAGATCGGTGTTGCTCCTAGTTCCGAAATGAACTTGTTCTGTGATAACACAGCAGCCATTGCTATCTCCCACAATCCGGTTCAACATGATCGCACTAAGCACGTTGAGGTGGATCGGAACTTCATCAAACAAAACCTTGAAGAAAAGATTATTCAGCTTCCATTTGTCAAATCAGAAGACCAGTTGGCTGATGTACTCACAAAAGCAGTGTCTGCAAGGAATTTCTACAACTCACTTGACAAGTTGGGCATAAAAGATATCTATGCACCAACTTGAGGGGGAGTGTTGGCGTGAGCTGTCTAATGGGATAAGTATAGAAATCTGATTATGTAAATCCCATACTTCAAGGGATGGCCTTATTTTTGCCGCAAGATATGTATATGCTAGAATAGGTTTCTTTGCTCTGTATCTATATAGTATTGTATTCAACACACAAGGAAACTGAAGAAATAAAGACTACCTTTTGACACGTATGATATATCAGGTCTTGTGATTGTAACATATTGCAAGGCTCCAACTATGCTTCTATGCATGGTTGGATTATCCATAGGATCACTACTTGATTTGGAGTATACTTTTCCAAAAATAGCTAGTGTTGGTAAGGGCTTTATTGTATCCATATTTGTCTTTTGAAGCAGGTCGGCAATGTATTTTGAATGAGTTAAATAGAGACCTGTTTCATCTCGAAAGGCTTCAATTCCTAGGAAGTGATGTAATGAACCAACATCCGAAGAAAACTCTTATTGAGGTCATGAACCAAGTTTGAAATTGCTATGCTATTATTTCCGGCAATCAAGATGCCATCTACATATACCAATAGCACGAGTATGATTCCTTTGGTCTTATATAGGAACAAAGATACATCAGACTTTGAATCTTGAAAACCCCACTGCAATAATGCATCTTTAAGTCTATCAAACTAGGCCCTTAGAGCCCATTTCAAACCATAGAGAGCTTTCCTCGGTTTGAAAATATGATGAGGCTTGGTAGGATGAATGAAACCTTCAGGTTGAGACATAAACACATCTTCTTGCAGATATCTACTGAGAAAAGCATTATTTATGTCCAGTTGCCTAATTTCCCATCCTTGAGCAATTGTTAGAGTTAGTATAACTCTAATTGTGGCAGGTTTAATCACAGGACTATAAGTTTTTGAAAAATCCACACCTGGGGTTTGATGGAATTTCTTGGCAACTAACCTAGCTTTATGTTTATTAAGAGTGCCATCTGGGTGAAGCTTCAACTTAAACACCCATTTATTGCCCACTACATTATATTGGGGCTGATAAGGTACCAAGTCCCATGTGTGATTCCTCATTAAAGCCTTGTATTCTTCTTCCATTGCTATCTTCCAATTTGAAGTGAGGTATGAACATCTGAGAGTGGGGTTTGAGGTGGTTTTGGTAACCCAAATTGGATGCTAGAAGTTATGGCAAAAGCTACCGGAAGTAAGTCTGCATTGAATCAATCATTGTATCTAGTGTGGCCATGTAGACTGTTGTCTTATAATTGTTGCTGCTAGTAACGGATGATGTAGACTGAAAGTTCTCATCCATTCTATGCCAACAAGGGAGGGTTATGTGTCCTTTTTTACCAAAAATTTGGTAAATAGGTTTATTGCCATTGCCTCTGCTAGAAAAACCTCCATTTCTTCCTCTACCTCGACCTTGAGGATTCAAATTTCCTTTTCCACGACCATGATTTCCTCCATTTTTATGAGCAGCAAAATTGGCAAATAAATGGTGTGAATCTAAATTAGTTGCATACAATTGCTCAATTCTACTTTCGTGATTGAGTAGAAGAGCATGAATCTCCTTTAGAGAAAGATGATCAGTACTATTACAGGTGGTAATGCTGCATACAATTGGATCATATTCTGATCCGAGACTTGCTAAAATATAAAGTACCAAATCTTCTTCACTGACAAAACAACCAGCCATTGCACATTGATATGCAATATCGTCATTCCTAAAAGCATATCTCTGAGCGTGTCACACTTCAAGACAAGTAAGACAAATCATTTAAAATCCACCAAGTTCTCAGTGTCAATGTCATAAATATTGTATTGTGTCGTGATAATTAAAGCATTAATTCAATCAAGTCTTGTTAATATAAATCATCCATCAAGAAGTTCTAAACCAATTTACTATGGTATGCAGCCAAAATTCAAGTGAGGAAAGATGGATATTTAATTAATAATTAATTAACAAATACAATTAGTCAATAATAAAAAATGAAGCATGAAATATGTATAATGATTTAGCATGATGGATAAACAAAAAATAATAGAAAAAAACACATGAGTTGTGTGATTTAGGGTTTGTTTGGTAACTATTTTCGAAAATAGTTTTCTATTTTTCAAAACAAAAAACCGTTTTTTGTTTTCTATTATTAAGAATAGAAAATAAATCGTTTTGAGAGAACATATTTTAGTTATTTTTACTTGTTTTTTGAGGATTGTTTTAAAAAATAATTATACAAATATATAAAATGATTAAAAATAAAACAAACATAAAAATTATTTTTAAAAATATTACGTACAAGTTAAAATTATTTTAAGTTTCCAAAAAGACTTATTCTACAAAACATCAAAGAACATAAAATTGTTCTTAAAACCTATTTTTTAGAATTGTTTTCGAAAACAATTACCAAACATGCCCTTAATCTTCATGAGTGAAATCGAATTAAGCTCGACTCCAAAGCAACCTAAAATAATAAAAAATCGGAAGTTTAAAGGATACAAGCCTAGGTCAAATTAAAATCCATAAACAAACTAAAAATCATAATCTGAAATGAACTATTGGTCTCAAAGTTAGATTACCAAAGCCCAAATTACAAGTCCAATTCAAATTTAAAACAAGCCCAAGCACTGTATCAAAATAAAATATAAAAAGCAAAGGTCCAAATTAAATCACTAAAGCTAAGCTCACTCTGCAAAGTTCATAGCCTAACATTATATAAACCAAAGCCGTAATGAATTAAAATAACTAAAGCACAAATCTTGTAACCCAATTTTATACCTAAATCTAGAAAGCCTAGATCAAATTAAAATTATTCTAAGGCCAAAACCAATTAAAATTAATATCCCAAATCCAATGGATGGCCCAAACCCAAATTAAATAACCAAAGCCTAATATCAAATCCAAATATTCATCCAATATCCATATTAAAAATAAAAAACATTATATTCCAACTAGAAAAGTCTAAGTCCCAAAGCCCAAAGCTCAAAGCCCAAATATTATAGCTAAACTCCAAAGATCAAGTCCCAATTCCAAACTCATATTGTAAATAGTCAAGCCCAAACCATATGAAATCCAAAGGCAAACCTAACAAATCAAGTTAAAATTTATGTCTCCAAGCTCAAATCACCTAAATCAAATTAATCGATCCCGAAAAGAATCTAATGCTCATAGTCCAAATAAAATCCAATTAAAACAGATCTAAACCCAAAGTTCAAATCAACCATTAAATAATTAAAACCCAAGAGTAAAATCAAGAATATAATTTCATAGTACTCTAAATAACACACTTTACCATACACAATAAAGTAGTCAACCTGATGAAAGCAATCTTCAAAATCCTTTCCGTCTTTGATAAGCTAATTTTCTACATCAATCTCCTCTTCTTGAAAGGAACACACCCTCGAGTTAGCCTTGACAACACTTCATCTAACTTTCTTAGCTCTATTTCATTTACTAATGCGTTGTCAGATATAGGTTTGTTCTTCAATTGAATAAGGTATTAAGTATAAGTACCATATTGAGTTGTAATTGATCACATGTCAAGAACTTCAACAATATTGAGGATTCAAGATGATGTTGAGCTCAAAACCATCAAACATTGTCTAAGGGCACATTAAGCTCTCTTTTTTATACAAGTGTAAAGGTCTAAAACATTAAAAATCAGACTAACATCTAGTCCATCTCCTAACTCAATTAGGTGATAAGCATTTGCTCTAATCTTCTTAATCACATGATAAGGGGCCAAATTCTTGCATTGGAGCTTGTGATAGGTGCCTAGTATAAAACACTCCCTTCTTAAGTAAACCCTCACCAAATCACTTCTTCAGATTTAGAACATAATCAGCCTCCGTGCTACACTTCCATAGATTTAGAACATGTGAATGATTAAAATTATTAATTTGACTCTTTCCATAAACCATCTTTGATGTAAAATAAGGTTTTCCGAATTACCTTTTAAGATGTCCAAGAATCCCGATTGGTTATTTCACTGATCAATTTTCTTATTTCAAGTCATGAATGAAACTATGAATACGAGAATCATTTTTTTCACAACACAAAAGTCTTGACTTTCATTTTACGAAGAAAAAAAAACCAAGAGAGAGGACTTCTGATTGAGGAAAAAAAAACATATTCTTTTCTTGGCTTGGCTTTCTTAAGTAAAGAGATAAAAAGAAGAAATGTATTTCTTCTTGTTGTATCTTCTCACAGAGAAACAAAAAAATCTCTGTTATTTTTTAGAACTCCCACAAAATGCTCCCCCCATTTCTCATTTTTTGGGTCAAGTTAGATCAACTCACTTCAGCATCCAACCTAACTCCAGCAGCCTTAAATGGGACTTTTGAGTAGAATGAATTTTTGAATTGTTGTAGGCAAATTCAACATGTGGAATCACAAAATACCATTTTCATGGTTGCCACCAGTAGGACTCCTTAGCAAATTTCCCAAAGTTTGATTCACCATCTCTGATTGTCCATCAGTTTATGGATGGCAAGTGCTTGAAAATTGTAGTTTAGTCCTTATAAATTGAGTGTGCCAAAATTGATTCATGAATCTTGTATCACCTGTTGGTCCAAGGAACTTCAAGAAGTCGAACTGTGTCTTTGAAAAACAATTGAGAAACTTGTGAGGCATCAATGGTATTCTCATAAGGAATAAAGTGAGCTATCTTGGAGAAGTGATCTAACGCCACAAAAATTGTGTCAACCCTACATTGTGGTCTAGGCAACCTTAGTACAAAATCCATGCTCATATATTCCCATGGTTACAAAAAAGACTTCATTCCACAATTCCGTATGAGTTCATGGCCCTCTCATTTACTGGAGAGAAAGCTAAGTGGCTAAGGAATATATCAGAAGAAGTACCGATATTGAATAAGCCAGAGTCAACCATCATTGTGTGGTATGAAAATCATGTCGCAATGCTCAGAGTATATAGTGAGATCTTTAATGGGAAATATGTAAAAAGACTTATCTCTAATGGGACAGTGGCTATAGAATATGTCCAAGTCCAAAGAAAATTTGGTCGATTTCCTAACCAAGGGCCTTGGAAGAGACCTACTTTCAGGACATGTTTGGTACCTGGTAGGAGCGGGAATGAACATCTCATATTTTATTAAAAATTATTGATTTTAAATTTATTTGTAATTAAAAAAAATTTGTTTTTATTTTTAACAAGACATGAATTAAATTTAGTTCATATTGTATAAATTGAATTTATAATTTCTGTTTTTTATAAAATCAAAAAAAAAATATTTTTAAAAATAACTTGTCTAAAAAAGTCTTTTGTTTTTTTTTTTTTTTACTTTTGAAAAGTATTTTTTAAAATAACTTACACTAAGGAATCAAAATACCTCGATGAATTGAAATCTCCCTTATAAGTGAGATTTAATTTCCATTGCAATCACTTTTGATTCCATCCTCATCATTATTTATAAGTTATCCAAACATAGAAATAAAAGAAAAAATGGGATGTTCATTCCCACTCCTTATTCTCGCATACCAAACACGTCATAATAACGAGAATGAAAATGAAAAAAGAAATAAATTGATAGTAATATTTGTATATTTAGTTTAAAATATTTTTTTATTTTCATTAAAAAAAACTCTTACTTTATACATAATTTGAATTAATTTTTAATTTTTATTTAAAAGACACCTTTAAGAGTTTTTTTGGCTAAATAATAGAAAACCTATTTGAGCGTATGATTTAAAAATAATAATTTTTTAAAAAAAATTATACAATTATTTGGCTATTGTTATCTAAAAACAATTTTCTTTTTTTTTGAAAAAAAGAAAAAGTAAAATAATGAATTGTTTTGCGGAGTTCTTTTTAGTAGAGAAATGGATTTCAAACCAAGCAAAACTTTGTATTGAATTTATTAATAAATTTAATAATTTTTAAAACTAATATGAAACTCAAAAACTATATATAATGAGTATAAAAAATAATAGACTTAAATTCTTTAATGAATCTTTTAATTTTGAAGAATGATTTGAAAAAAAAATGATTAATTAATTATAAATTAAAAAAATAAATTAGAGTACCATGTCTATAATTGAGTAATAAATGTATATACTAATGTAATAAAAAATTTAGCTCATTTATACTTTTAAAAAATTAAACTTTATTTGTTTTTAAATTCATTTAAAATAAAATAGTATTAAAAATTATTAATTTTGAATTATTATTATTATTTATTTTTAATAAAATAAATCAATTATGCTTTTATAAGATGTTGATATCCAATTATAAAATATATATATATATGATTGATGGTTTTATTATAATATTACTATTAAAATTTTATTAAAAAAGTATTTAATTTTTAATTTATTTATAATTTTAAAAATAATTTTATTTTTAATAAGACTTGAATTAAATTTAATTTATATTATATAAATTGAATTTACAATTTGTATTTTACAGTATAAGATAAAAAAATTATTTTTAAAAACAATTTATCCAAAAAAAGTTTTGGTTTTTTAATTTTTGAAAAATATTTTTAAAAATAACTTTACTAAAGAATCAAAATACATCATCCTAATAACGAATTGAAATACCACTTACAGCTCGATTTCATTATATTTGGAATCGTTCTTAATTCCATTCCTATTAATATTTGAATTATCCAAGCATGGGAAGAGATGAGAGGATCATTCCCACTGGTCATCCCAAGTACCAAACATGTCTTAAATGTGAAGATAAAAAAGGAGTTATAATGACCTGAAGGAAATTATAAAGCTATAAAGCTCGGCGTATATAATTGCGACAAGAAATGCAGATATAAAGAACAGGTTCCTCATAAATCTATTCCTCAAAAATCCTGTAATTTGCCTTGGTCATTGGAGAGATTTGCCTAAACAAATCCGAACATATCTTTTTGCAGGATCATAAAAAATGGAGAATTGTGTTTTCAGCCCAGCTAAATTGGGTAATTGAGGTAAAGTCCTCGTATCACTAATAATTAAACTCAAAACCCAATAAAAGAGTAGAAATTGAGAGGAAGGATATTATTGTTTTTAAAAAATCCTTAAAATACTCTTAATTATTAAATGAAAAAACTAACCGATCACCTCACATTTCTCATTCTCTCTTTGATTCTTTTACCCTTCTCTCATCTATTTAATAGTGGAACCATAATCATTTTTCTTCATCAAATTGAATATGAAATATGGTTAAAAATTATTATTGTCAAATGCATTTTTGAAGTGAATAACTTTTAAATACCTCATCAAATATTATTCTTTTTTCAAACTTATATTATTTCTCATATATATTAAATAATTTTTAAACACCTTATAAAAATATTAATATTTTTGTTTGTTCTAACTTGTAAATTAGATATTATCAAAATTTTCTTTTTTCAAATTTATAGAACATATAATAAATACTTTTTAAATACCTCATAAAATATTATTAATTTTTTTTTCTAACTTGCAAATTAGACACATGGTGTTTATTATTTTGAAAATAATGTAAACACTCATATGCATATATTATATATATAATATTAATCAAGAAGACAATATTTCTAAGACTAATTTACCAACCTTCTAATAATTTTGAAAGTGTAAATAGGGTAATTAACCGAATTAAAGTCTTCAAACTATTCAAAATTTCTCAATTCCAAAATTACCTAATTACTCTCCACACTAATCCTAAATATTTTTTAATAAAGATTTAAATATTTAAAACCATTAAAATAATTCTTAAAGCAACTTTTTTCAAAGTAATAAGATAAAAATCATGAAATCTTCAAAACTATAATTACAACAAATATTTTTAATTTTCAAACTAATTTCATAATTTAAATTAATGATTTAAAAAAATAAAAATTGTTATAAAAATAATATTTTTTATTTTTAATTCCATTTAAATATGATTTTTTTTAATCTCTATTGATAACAATAAAATTATGTTGATAAAGGCAAAATAGTAAAAATATATATTTCATTTAGTTTACTTATAATGAACAATTCAAATATGATTGATTTTAATTTTATTTTCTATGTGTTAATTTTTGTAGGAAACGTCTTAATAACATAGTTTAGTAAAAAAAAAAAACAAAACTATCAATAATCGTCTTAATGTCCAACTCAAGTTGTTTAAAAATAGTACAAAACCTATTAGGAGCCTTGTACACCCTTGTATACTTAGCACATTTCCCTTGTACAATTAGTGTAATACCCTTGTATAATGACACAAATTTCATATCCCTCATAAGTTATATATGTCCATGTAGGTGTATTAATCATATTTTCAATGGTTTGATTGAAAAAATAGTGAATAACTTAGGATCAAATTTTTTCCCCAGATATCATTATTGGGGAAAATATTTGAATTTTCATGTGAGAGTTAAATAAAGTGCATGACATATGTGTACAATCCTTGGGTGACAAGGAAAATAAAAAAGTGGTTTAGAATTGATTAAATTCTTTCACAAAGGGTAATCTTGTACACCTTTGTACAATTAGTACATTTCCCCTGAACAGTTAGTGTAATACCCTTGTACACTGACACAAATTTCATATCCCTCTTAAATTATGTGTACATGTAAGAGTGTTTAATCATATTTCCAATGGTTTAGTGGAAAAGATGGTGGATGACTTAAGGTCAAAAAAAATTTTCCCCAAATATCATTATTGAGAAAAGTATTAGAATTTTAATGCGGGAATAAAATAAAGTGCATGACATATGTGAACAATACATGAGTGATTAGAAAAATAAATGAATGACTTATAATCAATTATAATCTTTCACAAATGGTAGCCTTGTACACCTTTGTACCACACATTTTGTAGATCCTAGCAAGTACTGCATTTAGAATCATTTCAATTTATCTACCTGTCCCATAAAACAAAACCCTTTTATTTAGGCCATTTAAAATTGTTGATAGATCCAAGGATAAATCTGAACAAATTGCTAGGCACCATTAATATGGTATATTTGAATCCATATTATTTGCGAAAAAAAAAAAAAAAGATTTGAACTTGGTGAAAATTGTGGTTGAACATCGATAATGCATGGTATTCACCTTGAGCATAGGGTTGTCAATTACAAGTAATATTTGAACTTGGTAGCTAAATATCAAATCACAAGAATTCATTTTAAGGATTGAAGATGGTGCAATACAAAAAGTTTAGAAACTAGATTTTGAAAATGAAAGCAATGGTGAAAATTGATGGTATAAGGATTTAAAAAAGAAAAATATAAAATAATGGTTGAGAATTGTAAAATCCAAACAATAAATCACTCGGGGAGAGTATCCTTGATGGTCCACCCATGGGATCCAATACATAGCTTATTGAAGAAAGAAAAAAAAAAAATGAGCTCCCATCACAGCGAGCCCAATTAGAATATTTGACTTTGAAAACACTTTTAAGTCATTCTATTAAATATACGGTTGTGCTCAACCTATGCTTTCTCAATCTTTGAAAGACTTTCTATTTTTCTTAATCAAAGATTAGAACTTTGTTAATCAAGGAGAATACAACAAATTTAAATCCTAAGTATTTGGTGATTCAAGAAGACAACAAATCTAAGAGAATGAATCCAAGCATTTGTCCATGAACTTAACCTGCATTCCAATATGCAACTTGAATGCTCATGAACAATAATTTTTAATTTCTATGAGTTGTGAAAACTGAAGTTACAATCTCTTCATCTTGGATGGTGTCTATTATCTGCTTTCCATGATTGCCAACATTTCATTAGCATGTAGATGCCCAAATTTGTTCTCCATGGAGGTTCTTCCTATTCTTTTTAAATCATAACATATCTAAATTTTCTGAATTCCCTGATTTTGTGCAATCAATTCACAAACTTCTCAAGTAATGTCTTGTTGAAAATTTTCTAGTTAATTATAATAATTTGTAACATTGATGCTAAGGCAGTTAAAATACCTCTAGCAAATTATTTTAGGTTGTCTAAGGAGCATTGCCCATAGACATATAGGAAAAAAAAATCATGGCTAAGGTCTTATATGTCTCAATCATTGGAAGTTTCACTACTACAAAAATTGAAATTAATGACGCCTTATTTTATGACACTTCTAAAAGCGTCATTATTGAGGGTATACAATGACGCTTATAAGAAGTGTCATAGTTATATTATTTATCTTGATACTTATTATAAGTGTCATTATTTGATGTCATCTTTTTCCTTATAACTGTGTATATAATGACACTTATAAGAAGCATCATAGTTTATATTTACCTTGATACTTATTATAAGCATCATTATTTGATGGGTATGTAATGACGCTCCTAATAAGTGTCATAGTTGTATTGACTTTTAAAATTTTTGTTTTTAAGTTAACTTATACAAATTTGATATTAGAATTTTATTCTATAAATTAATTATGGTAAATTGACATTAATATTAATGACATAAAATTGCTACATTAAGGTTTTTTTAAAAATTGGATATAATAAAATAAAATCCTAATAAATTATTTTTTTTATTTGATATTAATTTTTTATAGTTTGTATCAATACAATCTATTTTCATAAACTATTTTTCATTTTTATTAAATTAGAAATTATCTTATATTTCATTTAAAAATAATTTGTTAATTTATTTGTGGACCACAAAAAAGTGGCCTATTTTGAGCACTTGTTTTGCCTTGGGCCACATTTATTGGGTTAACCCTTTTATTTGAGAAGGTTTATAGTTAATGAATATAAATTTGAAATTATTTAACTAAAATGAAATAAATTAATATTTAAATTAATTTAATGATGATTAGACTCACAATAAAACTAAATGCAATAAGAATATTTATAAAAATTTTCTAATATTTATGGGAATTAAGCTCATTCTATTAAATTAGTTTTTTTTTTAAATATCAATATTCAAATTAAACCAACATCAACCTAAAATATCAAATAATTAAACAATATAAATTCATTATGAGTTCAATATATAAAAATTATTATTGAAAGATGAAATAAAGAATACTATTTTTAATTTATTGAAAAAGGACATGCATGGAATTTTAGAATTGTTATAAAGTCTCCATTGAAAACCCTAAACTTTGGAAGACAAGAAAGAAGGGAGAGAGCCACCGTTTTTAGTGAGAAAGAAGAGAAGAGAAAAACGGCAAGTTTTTCTCATCATGCCTAGATTTCATCAAAGGTCCGATCCCACTTCGTCTGTGGTTCGATTGAGCTGAAATTTGGAGGAGAGTTTCGTGACTCATTTATCTTCAATCTGAACGGTGAAGATCGGATTTGGAGTTTCGGAAAGTCATTAGAAAGAAAGAGAAGAGAGAAAAACGCAGGTTTTTCTCATCATGCCCAGATTTCATCAAATGTCCGATCCCGCTTCGTCCGTGGTCCGATTGAGTTGAAATTTGAAGGAGAGGTTCGTGGCTCATGTATCTTCAATATTAACGGTGGAGATCGGATTTGGAGTTTTGGACAGTCATTAGAGAGAAAGAGGAGAAGAGAGAAAAACATCGGTTTTTTACATCATGCCTAGATTTCATCAAAGGTCCGATGCCGCTTTGTTCATGGTCTGATTGAGCTGAAATTTGGAGGAGAAGTTCATAAGTCATTAATCTTAAATTTGAACGGTGAAGATCGGATTTAGAGTTTTGTAAAGTCATCTTTCAGCCAAAAATAGAACCTTTATTTTGGTGGGCTTTTTTCAGCCAAAGATGGCGCTTCCTGAAAGTGTCATTGTTGCCTAAGACATACAATGACAGAGGCGAAGAGGACGCTTTAGAGAAGCGTCATCTGTTACCTTTCTTGACGCTTAAAAAATGTCATTGTTTCCCATTTTTCTTGTAGTGTTTGATAAATGTTATGGTGTGCACAAGATCAAACATTGCCTATATAATGGGAATTGTGAGTAGATTTATGTCAAATCAAGACATGCAGATCGTAAAAAGGGCATTATATGTATTCACTTTGGGTATTACTATTATTAATTGGATTTCTCAATTGTAGAAGATTGTTATTTTATCTACAATTGAAGTAACATATGTGACTATGACACAAACTAGCAAAGAAATGATTTTGGTTGCAAAGTTTGTAGGTAGAGTAGGAGTAAAGAGCATGATGAAAGTTTTGCATATTGATAGTCAAAGTGCAATATATTTGAATAATAATTCAACATTTCATTCAAGGATTAAACATATAACACTTTGGTATGACTTCTTCAAGTCTTTATTTGAAGATGGGTTGTTCAACACTTGTGAAAATACAAGGTAGCAAGAATCTAGCTAATATATTGACCAAATCAACAATAGTAGAGAAACTAGAGTTGTACATAGCTTTAGTAGGTGTAGGGTAAGGATAAGTTGCTTAAGTGCACCATACCCATTGATCATTGAAAGAGAATGTTTACTTGCACCTTAGTCTTCAAGTGAGAGATTATTAGATTGTGAAGTATGAATCAATCTTGATGAGCTTTATAGGGATGTTGGGAGTTAAGCTCCATGTTGAACTCATAGGAATTGATGCACTTGGTCAACTTGCAAGGGTTTGAGGGGCAACACCTCTTAGATTTTTTTTTTTTATATTTGAATGACGAGTTTGCTCCTTCTATATATTTAACTATCTTATGATTTAGGGTTTCATTTTAAAGAGAAAAAAATTAGAGTGCAATCGTAATTGGGAAGAAAGTGGGAGAACCTTTACCATTGTAACATTTTCTCTTCATAGTGAATTTTTTAGTGTTGATGTGCTTTGTAAATGTAGGAATCGCATTGATTACCAAACCACATTAAAAATCTTTTCTTTTTTCTTCACTTTTTGCTTCTCTATGTGTGATTCCATTAACAAACACAACTTTCCAATCTCACTAATTTTGAAATTAGAAAGCCCAAACTTAAAACATGCCTCATGGAGCTATAAATGCTATACCGTGGCATGTTAAATAAGACATCACAAGTGGTGGTGGTTGAGGTCCTTGTGAGTGTCCCTTAGAATCGATTGAGAATTTGTGGTTTAACCTATTTAATTATATGTTTCTTTTATTAAATATAATTCTTTAGGACTTCAAATGCAGCAATATAATAAAAATAAACAATATGTTTGTTTTATTAAATTATTTCCAAAATTATTATTATTTTTCTTCCTTCCTCTTTATCAAAGAATCAGTGACTGATTGATATGGGTATTATCAAATTCAATTGGATACCCCAATTTGGCATGACTAGGGTAGGGATGGCAATGGGGTGGGTTTTTTTGGGTACCCGCCCCGCCCCGCCCCTAATGTGACGGGGTTAAATTTTATTAAACGGGTTTGGGACGGGTTTGGGAATGATTTAAAAAACCCGGAGCAGGTTCGGGGCGGGGGCGGGTATTACCCACCCCGCCCCGTCCCGATCCTCCATCACACTTTTGCCCTTGAACTCTTCCATCGTTCTGGGTATGGCAGCTTCCTGTCGCCAGGAGTTGCGCTTGAGTGCCTCTCTGACAAGCTCTTTTGAGCACCTCTCGGGGACATTGTGTGACATGAGCTCCTTCCTAGTCATTGTCACCGCGCACTGGCTACTCATCACGTCCCACAGGCCATCGCAGCCTAGTATCAGGAATTCGTCTTCCTCTGTGAGGATTATTTCCTGCAGTTCTGGCTCGGAGCTTAGGAGGGAAACCAAAGAGCTTCTTCTCCACTTCCAAGACTCACCGGAGAGGACACGAAGAGAAGAACCGGAAGGGGAAGCTGGCCAGTCCAGGTTGTGATGTCGTCAGATTCAACAATTGGAGATCTGATCGCGGCGGCACTACGGCAGTACGCAAAGGAGGGGCGGCGGCTGGCGTTACCCATGGGGATCTGATCACGGCGGCACCACGACAGTACGCGAAGGAGGGGCGGCGACTGGCGTTACCCACGAAGATCTGATCGCGGCAGCACTGCGACAGTAGGAAGGAGGGGCGGCAACGTTACCCACAGAGATCTGATCGCGGCAGTACGCGAAGGAGGGGTGGTGGTTGGCTTTACCCACGGAGATCTTGTCGCGGCGGCACTGCGGCAGTAAGCCCTATCTCGCCTGTTTCAATGGTGAATTCAAAAAAAAAAAAGTTAAACGGAGCGGGCGAGGCGGGTATAGGAATTTATCGTACCCGCCCCGCCCACCCCGCCCCTCCCCGCCCTGTTTAAGTTTTTAAATGGGACGGGGATGAGATTTGTTTTAAATAAACGGGGCGGAGTTGGGATGGGGGTGACCCGTCCCGAACCCGCCCCGTTGCCATTCCTAGACTAGGGTATCAAAATTAAAAAGCAAAGTGTGATCCCTTTCACTAGTAGGTTTTCTGTCTTATCAAAATTCATTTTGATAAAACTTGAAAAGCAAGCTTATAAGTAATAGTTATTTCAAGCTAATATTTCATGTATCAAAATTTTCGATACCTTTGTGATATAATTGCTTTCTTGATTTTTGTAAATGTTTTTGTCAAAATTTTCAATACGGTGCTCGGGAAACCTTCAATTCTTGCTAAAATGTAACTAAGCTCGGGATTTTTACATGCTTTATAGACATAAAAATCACATTAATTATTAAACCTTGCTAAAATCTTCTCCTTTTTCTTTATTTTTTTGCTCCTCTACGTGTTGCAATCCCACTAATTTTAAAATTAGAAGGCCCAACTTAAACATAACTCGTGCAGCTATAAATGGTAGTGGTTGAGGTCCGTGTCAGTGTCCTTTGAAATGGATTGAGAATTTGTTGCTCAAAACTTGTCTGGAGTTTCAAATTATATCTTTCTTTTATTAACTAGAATTCTTCAGGAGTTCAAATGCAGGAATCTAATAAAAATAAAGACAATGTTTATTTTATTAAATTATTTTGTATTTTTCCTTCTTCCTATTTATCAAAGAATTAGTGCATGATTGAACTCCTAATAAATTAATTGATGGAATCACAAATACAAGATGAACAGGATGCCTAAAAGCGATCAGAATCTCAGCTTTGTTAGAAGATCATGGCTGTATTTGTCGAAGAGGCATTCATAATAACAGGATGCCTGAACCCTATCCAAGATATGCATTTGAACCACATGTTTAGCAATTCCTAGGCTGCATCTGGACTATATATTAATAGTAAATTTACATACTTGATGGAGACTATCCTAAAAAAGAAAACACATATTAGAC
The DNA here is from genome assembly GCF_004353265.1 of Vitis riparia. Classification (NCBI taxonomy): domain Eukaryota; kingdom Viridiplantae; phylum Streptophyta; class Magnoliopsida; order Vitales; family Vitaceae; genus Vitis; species Vitis riparia. The sequence goes on along the minus strand of NW_023269750.1, from coordinate 8,946 downwards.
ATAGAGAGTTAATAATTGTACTACTTGTCAATTGTCATCTTCTATGAACAACACTCCTTGTCCATGAACTTCAGTATATTTGGAAGCCAAGCAATGCGGCATTGCAATAAAAAAATTTAGGGGAATCATGTAAAGGTCCTTTATTTAAAAAATATGAATGAATTGAGAAGTTAAAAAAGTGAGTTTTATAGATAGTATATCTTAGGGAAAATAATCTCCAAATCATGTATTAGAATAGTAACTTAAGTATGCTTCTAAGATTATCTTTCAACTAGTTGAAAGTGAGTTACCCCTATGCAAAATAAAGACATGTGGATATTGTTTTATTTTTATTTTTATTTTTTAAAATTTAGGTTTAATATTCTAGAAAAAAGTTCAAAAACATAAATATAAAAAATGAGATTCATGATATGAAAATATAAATATAAAAATATTATGATATATATATTGAAATCAATATTTTTAAAGTATAGTATTTATTTATTTTTAGATTATTATTATTATAGATGAATATATTTTTATATTAAAAATAATTTATTTTAATGTTAGTTCGCATGATGTTAAATAAAATTTTAATAAAGAAAATGAAAAAAAATAATGAATAAATGAATTGTAATTTTAAAATAAAATTTTGCTTTTTAATTAAGTTGATTTTCAAATATAAGGAAAAAACATGAGAATTATTTTCAAAAAAGAAAATCAAAATTTAAAAATAATTTTAGACCGAACACCTAAAGAAAAGTGGAATGGGAAGGGTTGACTTCTGAAAGGACAAAAATAGGAAAGGGAGAAGGGCACCAAACTTTAACTCATTGAAGGAACATTTCTTTTATAATTGCTTTTTTAGTTGAAAGGTTACATTTATAGCTTAATAGTAGTCTTCCGAAGCATGCATAATTACTATTTTAATGCTAATTTGGGAATTATTTTTCCCAAAATGTACTATTCATGAAACCACTTCTTTAGGTTCACAATTTATTCATATTTTTAAATGGTGCACTTTACATGATTCCCCCGAAAAATTTCTTTAAGTAACCAATCAAGGTTGTGGTCTTTTGGTCATTAATGTCGAGAACCGAATAATCATAGGTTAATTTATGTCTTTTTTTGTTTTTTAACTATACCCTAATTTAAAAAAATAAAGAAAAGAAAGGAAAATATCACAGGAAATGATATAGGAATATAGGAGTTGCCTGCTCCGTAGTTGTCATTCATGCACTAAATATATAAAACCTATCTCTCTATCTATCTATATCAATCAAGTAATCATGAAATTAGAGGAGTTGCTCTCTTTAATTTGTTGAGTTCACTAACACACTATGGAGAGCTCAGGAGTTAGGAAGGTGCACGGAGCCATGAAGAAGATGTTCTCCTAAGGAACTGCATTGAGAAATATGGAGAAGGAAAGTGGCATCTGTTCCTCTCCGTGCAGGTACTATGAGAGAGAAAGGCAGTATTAAGTTGTAGATTTTTTTTTTTTTTTTTTTATCCTTCGGTTTTCTTAAAAGAATTTCTTTTGCCTGAGTTTGCAGGTTGAATAGATGCCGAAAAAGCTGCAGATTGAGATAGCTCAATTATTTGAAGCCGGATATTAAGAGATGAGAGTTTGCATTAGACGAGGTTGATCTCATGATTAGGCTTCACAATTTGTTGGGAACAGGCAAGTCCATAATAGCTCAAGTACTAGCTTGATAACCATATTGGTGACATGATATTATTATATCAATTCTGAAGCTATATTCCAAATTAGAAAAGCCTCCATGTGGTGCTTGTATTGGTAGTTGATCTGTTGCATGCTGTGCTTGTATAGATGGTCCTTGATCGCGGGCAGACTTCCAGGGAGGACTGCTAATGATGTCAAGAATTACTGGCATACTCACCGCTTTAAAAAGATGGTTCACTTCCCGGACGAAGGGAGAGATAAACCCCAAACACATTCTAAACCAAAGTTCTAAACCCTCGGCCCTACAAGTTATCCAAATCATCGCCAAGTTTGAACTAAAAACTACAGCTACGGATGCTTTTGACACGCAAGTTAGTACTGTTGACATTTAACACGGAAATTAACACACAATATTCCAGATCATTGAATTCAAACTCATCTCTGAAAAATAAAATAATAAAAATATTAATTAAAATAGATTACATACCGTTTGAAGAACACGCAGCCATGAGAGATTTCCCTTCAGTTTATAGATCTTAAATCCTTGATCTCTTCTTCTCCTTATCAAACTTTAATACACAGAATTGTTTTCTGTAATTGATGGAAGAGAGCACTTACCGCACATGAAGGGGTTTCTGTATATATATCTTATTGATAGGAGAAGAGGGCCAAGAATACACGTTCAAAAACCGTTCTGAACGTGTTATTTGAATAACTGTTTTTTATTCCAAATAAAAATATTATTATTATTATTATAATTTACCCACTCCATCAAAAGGTAAATATCTTTATAATAGTTTAAATATTTTGGGTATTCTTTTAATTGGCTAAATACTAGGTTAGTGGGCCACCCACTTAATTTTAATGTGGAAATAACATTTTCCTACTTGCCCACTAAACCGATTATGAAAACTATAATATATTTAGTTTTTATATATAAAATATATACTAGAAAATAAATTTGACACGTGATCACGATTTCAATAAACTTAGCCAATACGTCCAAAATCATATACCATAATACTGAATCAGTTTAGATCATAAATGCGAGTCATGGCGGTCACATAACCATAATGTCATGTTTCCTTCCATGCACCACACATCAATAACCCTTACTAACCCAGTCCTTAATGCCAAACAACCCCTGTAATTTGTCTTGTCAAGACAATTCTTGTTTATCAAACAATAAAACGTGCACCCATAATTGAAAACAAGAATAAACAGAAACAATTTTAATGCGCAAATTGTCAATTACATAATCACCATTCATTATCATACATATTATGGATTACTCAAAAGGCCCATCCTCATAACATGTTCCAAATATGCCTTTGGAGGTAATCCTTTAGTTAATGGATCAACAACCATAAGTGTGGTCCTAATATTTTCAATTGATACTTGTTGTTTCTGGACTCTTTCTTTAACAACTAAATACTTTAAATCCATGTGTTTCGATCCACTAGAAAATTTGCCATTCTTAGAGAAGAAAACAGTTGCGGTGTTATCACAATATATTCTTAAAGGTTTAGCAATAGAGTTGACAACACCAAGCCCTGAGATAAAATTCAGCAACCATAAAGCATGACTTGAAGCTTCAAAACAAGCAACAAACTCGGCCTCCATTGTGGATGAAGCAGTGATTGATTGTTTTTCACTCTTCCATGAGATTGCCCCATTTGCTAGCATAAAGACAAATCCTGAAGTTGACTCTAAGTTATTGAGACAACCACCATAATCAGAATTCGAGTAACCGACAACCTCTAATTGTTCTGATCTTTTATATGTGAGCATATAATCCTTTGTCCCTTGTAAGCACCTCATCACCTTCTTTGCAGCTTTCCAGTGTTCAAATCCTGGATCACTTTGGTATCTTCCTAACATGCCTACAGTAAAGCTGATATCCAGTCTTGTACATGTTTGAGCGTACATCAAACTCCCCACAGCTGATGCATAAGGAATTTTCTTCATTTGCTCCCTTTCCATGTTATTCTTTGGGCACTGTATTTTACTTAATTTGTCACCTTTCAATATAGGTGCAATACTCGATGAACATGACTGCATATAAATCTTTCTAAACTCGATCAATATATCCTTCCTGAGATAAACCTAGCACTCCTCAAGATCGATCCCTAAAGATCTCGATGCCAATAACATAGTTTGCCTCACCCATATCAACCATATGAAAGTTTTTAGAGAGATATTCATTGGTTTCACATAATAAACCAAGATCACTGCTAGCAAGCAAAATATCATCCACATACAGTATCAGAAATATAAACTTGCTCCCACTAACTTTCAGATATATACACTGATCAACAATGTTCTCTTTAAATTCGAAAGATGTAATGGTATTATTGAACTTAATATACCATTGTCTGGAAGCTTGTTTAAGACCGTAAATGGATTTCTTTAATTTGCAAACTAGGTGTTCATTTCCTTTCTTTGCGAACCCTTCAGGTTGTTCCATGTAGATATCTTCATCCAAATTCCCATTTAAGAATGCAGTTTTCACATCCATTTGATGTAACTCTAAATCAAAATGAGCTACAAGTGCCATGATGATTCTAATCGAATCTTTCTTGGAAACTAGAGAGAAGGTATCTCTGTAATCGATACCTTCCTTTTGAGTGAAACCTTTGGCCACAAGTCTGGCCTTAAATCGTTCGATATTGCCTTTAGCGCCGCGCTTTGTCTTAAAGACCCATTTACAACCGATGGGTTTACAACTATTAGACAATTCAATGAGATCCCAAACACCGTTATGGGCCATAGATTTCAACTCTTCATTCATAGCTTCCATCCATTTACTAGAATCATCACTTTCCATGGCTTGTGAAAATGAAACCAGATCCTTCCTTATCCCAATATCAAAATCAGATTCCTGTAGATACACCACATAATCATTTGTAATGGTAGGTCTCCTTTCTCTTTGAGATCTCCTCAAAGGTGCCGGTTGTGGTGGCTCTACAGCATTTTCAATGGCAATATTTTCTGGTGGTAATGAACCATCTCTATTATGTTGCTCATTTTCCTCAACTTGTTGAACAGGTTGAGGGACAATAATTTCTTGAGGTAAAAAAGGTGGTGGGATATCCACTCTTATCTCCTCAATATCTACCTTTCTTGGTTCATTACTCCCACTGATTTCGTCATTCTCTAAGAATCTGGTATTACTGGTTTCAACTATTCTCACACTGTGGTTAGGACAATAAAATCTGTACCCTTTCGATTTATTTGGATAGCCAATGAAATATCCAGATATCGTTCTTGCATCAAGCTTTTTCTCATGTGGGTTATAGATTCTTGCCTCCGCTGGACAACCCTATATATGTATATGTCTCAAGCTAGGTTTCCTACCAGTCCATAACTCGAAAGGAGTTTTTGGAACTGCCTTACTAGGAACTCTGTTCAAGATATACATTGCGGTTTTTAAGGCTTCACCCCACAATGAAATAGGTACAGAAGAGTAACTCATCATACTCCTAACCATTTCCATTAATGTGCGATTACGCCTTTCAGCAACACCATTCTGCTGTGGCGTACCAGGCATTGTGTACTGAGCACGAATGCCACGCTTTTCAAGGAATTTGGCAAAAAGATCAGGATTTTGTCCTGATTCACCACCTCGATCTGATCTCATAATTTTAATCTTTTTATCTAATTGTCTCTCGACCTCTGTTATGAACATCTCGAAGATGTCAATGGCCTGAGACTTTTCATGCATTAGATAAACATAACCATAACGAGATAGATCATCTATAAAGGTGATAAAATATTTATCTCCTGTAAAACATGGAACAAAGAGTGGTCCACAAATATCTGTATGAATTATCTCAAGAAGCTCATTACTTCTTGTGGCACATTTCTTTGTATGTTTAGTTTGCTTTCCCTTTATGCAATCCACACATACATGAAAATCAGTGAAGTCAAGATTTTGTAAAATTCCTTCCTTCACTAATCTCTCAATTCTTTCCCTAGAGATGTGCCCTAGTCTTCTGTGCCATAAAATTGAAGAATTTTCGTTAATTAAGCCACGTTTTGAACCAACATTTGAATGCAGGATTATCAAGGCTTGTGCAAATTCATGATTCAAGGAAATTTTATATAAACCATCACATAAAATACCAGAACCAACTGTAACAGAATTTAACAACAAACTTAATTGTCCAAAACTGAATAAAACAGAATATCCAGTAGCATCTAATTTGGACAAGGAAACTAAATTCCTAGAGATAGAAGGTACATAAAAAGTGTTTAAAAGATCCATCCGATGACCCATCTCTAATAGTAAGCGATAGGTACCAATAGCTACCACTTCAACCTTGAGACGGTTTCCCATATAAAGGAACTTTTCACTTTCCTTTGGTTTCCTGGTTGTAAGGAATCCCTGCATTAAATTAGTCACATGAGTTGTGGCTCCAGAATCAATCCACCAAGTATTTGAAGGAACTTCAGCAAGATTGGATTTATAACATACAAAAGAAAGATTTATACCTCTCTTTTCGAACCAAGCCTTGCGCTTGTTACAGTCCTTCTTCACATGCCCTTTCTTGCCATAAAAGTAGCAACTTACCGTGAATTTTCCATCATGACTTTGGCTACCTTCCCCAGGTCCGCTTTTCTTAGGTGGAAACTTCTTTCCTTTTCTGAATTGTCCTTTCTTCTTCGTGACTCCATGAGTTACAGCAAGGGCAAGATTATGTCCTTCTTGTCTTAGTCTCACTTCCTCTTGTATGCATTTACTGGTGAGCTCATTCAAGTTCCACTGATCACTGTTAGTATTATAGTGGATTTTGAATGGAGCAAACTGTGATGAAAGTGAGTTAATAAGGACAAACTGTACCAAAAAGGACTCATCCATACCCATGCCTAGTGCCTTAAGCTTTGCAGCTTTTTCAATCATGTTTAAAATATGTTGCTGAATACCTTTCTGACCATCATATTTCATGGTAGTCAATTCAGCCATCAATGTGCCTGCAAGGGACTTATCAGCGCGTTTGAAGCGCTCCTCAACAGATTTCAGAAATTCCGAGGCAAACTCGGTTTGAGGGAGAGAGGTCTTGATATTATTGGCAATAGTCATTCTCATAAACATCAGACTGAGTCTGTTGGATCTTGCCCAGGCTTTTGATTGTTCCACCTACTCCGGAGTACTGTCATCCGTAGCTTCAGGAGGTTTATCAGTTATTAAAGCCAGGTCAAGATCCAATACGCCCAGTGAGAATTGAACCCTTTCATACCATTCAGAAAAGTTCGACCCATCAAAAACAGCCATTCCAGATGCAAGAGAGTGTAATGAAGTGGGAACTGTACAAAATAAAACAATGCTCACAATAAGGCCTCAAGTATAAAATAAATAGCAATGAACTATTGATATTATTAAAATTCTCCTTTGGGTAAATTTTAACATATCCAGTGTTCACTTGGAGGGAGCTTAAAATACTTTACTATTTTGTGTCATTTATATGTTACCTTTGGGTATCCATTTTACCTTTCTAAGCAACACAAAATAAAACATTAATTAATAATTAGCAGAAATTGACTCTCCTTTGGGTTAGTCTCATTCTCCTAATTATAAATAGAATTATTAAGAATTTTACAAGTCTCTATTTATTCTTTTATGCAATTCAATAAATACAAGGCTCACTAATTTAGGTTACTTTGGCAACAATCTAAACTAGTTAACCTTATATTTATAAATTGTCTTTAGATAAAATATTCACAAGATGAATTTAATTCTTTTATTTGAGTTAAAAAATCAAGGAAATAGTATCTTTAATAACCATCTGATTCAATAATCAATCATAATAAAATCAAAGAAATCTGCATTCATTGAATATACTAAAGCTAATACTTGCATTCCTCAGATATAATAATAATTTCACAAAGGTTCAGATTCAAATCAAATAATAAATCAATTAAGATCTTTGGATTAGTGCCTGAAATGGCACTTTTAGAGAGCCGGAAAAGTGGCGCCTGAAGAGCACCTGAAACGACGCTGCAAACGGTGCCTCCAATGGCCCTTGAAAGAGGAAACGACGCCTGCAAACAGCGCCTCTAATGGCGCCTAAGAAACAGCGCCTGATGCCTAGAGATGGCACCTGAAAATGGCGCCTTCAATGGCGCCTGGACTGCCGCCTGAAAGCTGGAGAAACAGCGCCTTCAATGGTGCCGCCAATGACGCCTTCAATGGCGCTTGGATTGGCGCCTGAAAACAGCAAGATGGCATCTTCAATGGCGTCGGCAATGGCGCCTGAAACCAGCCACCGGACTGACACCAAACCAGTCCGCCAAACCAGCACCCCTCACCAGCATTGCTCCGGTCGACATTGCAAGGAAAAATAAAAATCTTCCTTCTACGCGTTGAGGCTGGTCTTTATTTTGTTTAATTAATTGTTTTTTTTTATTCATTTTAGTGAGACAAATTAATCGAAGAAATCTGCATTCATTGAATATACTAAAGCTAATACTTGCATTCCTCAGATATAATAATAATTTCACAAAGGTTCAGATTCAAATCAAATAATAAATCAATTAAGATCTTTGGATCAGTGCCTGAAATGGCACTTTTGGAGAGCCGGAAAAGTGGCGCCTGAAGAGCACTTGAAACGGCACTGCAAATGGTGCCTCCAATGGCCCTTGAAAGAGGAAACGACGCCTGCAAACAGCGCCTCTAATGGCGCCTGAGAAACGGCGCCTACAACCAGCACCTTTAATGGCGCCTAAGAAACAGCGCCTGATGCCTAGAGATGGCGCTTGAAAATGGCGCCTTCAATGGCGCCGGCAATGGCGCCTGGACTGCCGCCTGAAAGCTGGAGAACCAGCGCCTTCAAAGGCGCTTGGATTGGCGCCTGAAAACCGCAAGATGGCATCTTCAATGGCGCTGGCAATGGCGCCTTGACTAGCGCCTGAAACTGGCCACCGGACTGACGCCAAACCAGTCCGCCAAACCAGCACCCCTCACCGGTATTGCTCCGGTCGGCATTGCAAGGAAAAATAAAAATCTTCCTTCTACGCGTTGAGGCTGGTCTTTATTTTGTTTAATTAATTGTTTTTTTTTATTCATTTTAGTGAGACAAATTAATCGAAGAAATCTGCATTCATTGAATATACTAAAGCTAATACTTGCATTCCTCAGATATAATAATAATTTCACAAAGGTTCAGATTCAAATCAAATAATAAATCAATTAAGATCTTTGGATTAGTGCCTGAAATGGCACTTTTGGAGAGCCGAAAAAGTGGCGCCTGAAGAGCACCTGAAACGGCGCTGCAAACGGTGCC